>NC_091958.1:7438489-7465989 GCF_031021105.1 Erythrolamprus reginae
GATTCCTTGGGTCGATAAGAGATGAGCCGCCATATAAATCCGAGAAATGAACAAATGAATTGAATGAATCGAAAGAGAAACTGCGTTTTCCCCTGCGAAGGAAGGCTGCCTTCTATTTAATCTTCTTAAGGCAGGAAGGATACTTATTTATTAATTTGGCTAACTGGGAATTGCAGCCCAATTTTAATACAAACCATTTTATTTATTTATTAGATTTGTATGCCGCCCCTCTCCGAAGACTCGGAGCGGCTCACAACAGAAATACAAAATAGAAATCCAATGATTAAGAAAGCAAAACAGTTAAAAACCCTCGATTAAAAACCACTCATACAACCCAAACAAACCATACCTAAAACGGAGCGGCCGAGGGGAATCAATTTCCCCACGCCTGGCGGCAAAGAGGGTTTTAAGGAGTTTGGAAAAGGCAAGGAGGGTGGGGGCAGTCCTAATCTCCGGGGGGAGTTGATTCCAGAGGGTCGGGGCCACCACAGAGAAGGCTCTTCCTCTGGGTCCCGCCAGACGGCATTGTTTTGTCGACGGGACCCGGAGAAGGCCAACTCTAATTGGGTGCTGCGATTTGTGCAGCAGAAGGCCGTGAAGTTGTAGTTGTTGTTTTATAGGTGCCATGGACACAAACTGCACAATTCTTTTTTTAAAAATTAATATTTTCTATTTGATTTTTTAAAACAATACAACCACATAAAAGACGCTAACAAATCATTCAAATAACTCTTCCCTTACATTTCTGTAGCATCAGCATCTCAATTCCAATGCGTTGTTATCCAACTATCTTATCCATCACTGAACATTTCATGATGTCACTTTGGTGCTTGCCGCCATTCAAGCATTTAAGAAATATACTGCTCAAAAAAAACAAAAAAATAAAATAAAAGGGATCACTTAAACAACACAATATAACTCCAAGTAAATCAAACTTCTGTGAAATCAAACTGTCCACTCAGGAAGCAACACTGATGGACAATCAATTTCACATACTGTTGTGCACACGTTCAACTTGGTACAGTATTCAATGGGAATATTTCATTCATTCAGATCTAGGATGTGTTCTTTGAGTGATCCCTTTATAGGACAAGGAGGTTGTCTAGAGCAGTGTTTCCCAACCTTGGCAACTTGAAGATATCTGGACTTCAACTCCCAGAATTCCCCAGCCAGCATTCGTTGGCTGGGGAATTCTGGGAGTTGAAGTCCAAATATCTTCAAGTTGCCAAGGTTGGGAAACAATGATCTAGAGCAGTGGTCCCCAACGTTTTTTCCACCAGGGACCAGTTTCAGCAAGACAATTTTTCTATGGCCCAGTGGGGGCGGAAAGGGGCGTGGTTGGGGGCGGGATTAAGCATGGGGGTGCTGGTCCTTCCTGCCCCTCTTTCCCGCCATCGTCCTGTGGCCGGCAGAACCTGCCTCCCAAGCCCTCTTGCCCAGCGGGAGCTAAGCGCTGGAGAGAGGGGGTCAGGATGGCCCTCCTGCCTCCCCCCAGCCAAAAACGCAAAAGCGCCCCGCGGCAGAAGCCAAAAGAGGCTTGAGCCTCTCGGTCCTTCCCGCCCCTCTGTCCCACCCATCGTCCTGTGGCCGGCAGAACCTGCCTCCCGAGGCCTCTTGCCCGGCGGGAGGCAAAGCGCTGGAGGGAGGGGGTGGCGGCATGAGGGCCGGCAGCTGCTGACTCCACGGACCGGTGCAACATGCCCCGCGGCCCGGTACTGGTCCGCGGCCCGGTGGTTGGGGACCCCTGATCTAGAGAGAGGAAGGGACTCTTGCAAACAGTTTTCCCAGAATGCATTGGTTGCCGATTGGTTTCCGGACGCAATTCAAAGTGTTGGTTATGACCCATAAAGCCCTACATGGCATTGGGTTGCAGGGCTGCCTTTTGCCTTAGGAGTCCCAGCGACCTGTTAGGTCCCACAGAGTCGGCCTTCTCCAGGTCCCATCAACTAGACAATGTTGCTTGGCAGGGCCTTCTCTGTGGGGGCCCTGTCCCTGTGGAATCATCTCCTCCCGAAGATCCGCACTGCCCCCACCCTCCTTGCCTTTGCAAGAATCTTAAGACTCATTTATGTCGCCAGGCTTGGGGCGATTAGACCTTAGTTCCCTGGCCGACGAATGTTATGTATGGTTGGTGTCTGAACGGGTACGATTGATTTTTAACCTAACTGGGGATTTTAGATTAGTTTATCTAGTTTTAATTAATTGGATTTAGCCATTGTATTTTATTGTTTCCTTTTATATGTTGTAAGCTGCCCCGAGTCCTCGGAGAGGGGCAGCATATAAACCCAATCGATCGATCGATCAATCAATCAATCAATATCCATTTGCCATATAGACAGAGTTGTTCAAAAGGCACTTTTTCCAAAAGGGAGAAGGTCCCACAGAGTTGGCCTTCTCCGGGTCCCGTCGACCAAACAATGTCATTTGGCGAGGCCCAGGGGAAGAGCCTTCTCTGTGGCGGCCCTGGCCCTCTGGAATAGACTCCCCGCAGAGATTGAAACGGCCCCCACCCTCCTTGTCTTTCGCAAACTACTCAAGACCCACCTTTGTCGCCAGGCATGGGGGAGTTGAGATATTCCTTCCCCCTAGGCCATTACAAGTTATGCATGGTATGTTTGTGTGTATGTTTGGTTTTTTATAATTAGGGTTTTTAGTTGTTTTATTAAATTGGATTGTTATATATTGTCTTTTACCATTGTTGTTAGCCGCCCCGAGTCTGCGGAGAGGGGCGGCATACAAATCCAATAAATAAATAAATAAATAAATGGATTTTGAAAGATTTACCCATTTGGAAACATTGGGAGAAATTAAAGATGACTGTAAATTGCTGACGATTGGATTGTGGTGGAGTGTAGGAGAAGGGCATTAACACCCACACTTTGGACACCTTACAAATAGATGCCTTGTAGTTCACCTGCAAGAAGCCCATCAAAGTCCTTGCCTCCTTTGACAGCCAATTATTTCCCACCAAATTGGACAAGAAATGAAAGAGAGAGAAAACAGCTGGAGAATCTCCTTGTCCAACACAACGTTTAAACCATTAGCACCTTTTAAAAAAAAACAACTGGAACCATCAAACTTTGTATTGCTTATTCTGGCTTTGTTTGTAGGAAATGTTTCTCTGTGGTTAATTGAAACTCTAGTTCAATCAATAATCAATCGGTGCAGGGTTTTTTTGAGCTGGCAAGTTTCATGGACAGGTTGATGGGGTTGGTTAATTTATGGTTAGTGAGGGGCGAACCCAACGGTGCTCGGGTTCGGCAAGTTCGGACGAACTTAACGCAAAAAGTTTGGACGAACTTTACGCAAAAACTCTGGGACCGCCTTCTGCCGCACGAATCCCAGCGACCGATTAGGTCCCACAGACTTGGCCTTCTCCGGGTCCCGTCGACTAAACAATGCCGTTTGGCGGGACCCAGGGGAAGAGCCTTCACTGTGGTGGCCCCGACCCTCTGGAACCAGCTCCCCCCAGAGATTAGAACTGCCCCCACCCTCCTCGCCTTTCGTAAACTCCTTAAAACCCACCTTTGCCATCAGGCATGGGGGAATTGAAACATCTCCCCCGGGCCTATACAGTTATGTATGGTATGCTTGTGTGTATGTTTGCTTTTAATAATGAGGCTTTTAGTGTTTCTTTTAAATTATTAGATTTGTTATATATTGTTTATTATTGCTGTGAGCCGCCCCGAGTCTACGGAGAGGGGCGGCATACAAATCTAATAAATAATTTTTTTAAAAAAAATCGACCGAAACGAACCCGAACCCGAACGGGGAATCCCATCAAGAGATTCCGGGGGTGGAGCTTTGACATCACGTATACTGGCAGGTTGCTAAGGATGCCAAGGTGATCACTTCCTGGATTCCATGGAATCCAGGAAGTGATCACCTTGGCGTCCTTAGCAACCTGCCGGTGACGTCAAGGCTCCGCCCCCAGAATCTCTTCGTGGGAGGGATTCCCCAGCTCCTTCAAAGGGAGGTGTTCACGTAAAAATAAACATTGTTATTTTTACGAAAAAGGACGCCACAGCAGCGCTGCAAGCAAAGTTAGGAAACAAATTTCAGGTTGGCCCATTGAGGTACTATTCGCCATCCCCAGATTCAGGAGGTTTTCTGGAAGCCTGGGGAGAGCAAAAACAGCCTAAAAGAAGGCTGATGTGGCGCCACCTGTGCCATAAGTTTGCCATCACTTCACTAGAATATAAACAGAGCAGATCCACTCCTCACTAGAACTGATGCTGTAACCTAGTTTGTGTAATGAAACGTCTGCAAGAAAACAACCAGACTCTTCATTCTCCTCCTCCTCCTCCTCCCCCCAGAGGCCAACTCTATGGGATGTGATCCATCATTGCTTAATTCCAAGCATTGCTGTTTGCAAACCACAGTTTACAATCCATTTATCCCGGCATTTTCAGTCATGTGAAACTTTTAGGACAGGTGTATACAGACATCTTCATTGCCATTCCATTCCTGCCTCTTCTTCAAGTTCTGAAAAAGGAGTGAGTTGGATTTTTTTTAAAGAAAAAAATATATTACATTTGGTCAGGTACTTCACTTTGAATGCACCGATCCTGTTTGTCTCCTGTTTGTTTTTCTTCTGTTTTTTTTTAAATGAATGGTTTTAAAAAGTTACTTAGGGGTTTGCCAAAACAAACAAACAGAATGTTTCCAAGCAACTGTTAATGGCTTTGTGGAGAGGTGGAGGGGGCGGGGGTGTTTTAAGATGATTAAAACCCCTTCAGTTTAGCCTCAGGGTAATTAAAACACACTTTGTCCTCCCCCCCTTCCCTTTTTCTTTGCAAACCCTGAATTCTGGCTTATAAAAATAGATGGCGAAATATACGGTGTGACATAAAAACCAGGTACCAGGACGGAGATGGGGTACCAGGACGGAGAAGGGGATGGGGCAGAGAGAGGGGGGGGAGGGAGGGAGGGAGAGAGAGAAAGAGGGGGAATCATGGGAATGAGGGAGAGAGAGAAGGAGAGAGAGAAAGAAAGAGGGAGGGAGAAAAAAAGAGAAAGAGGGAGGGAGAGAGAGATACAGAGAGAGAAAGGGAGAGGGAGGGAGGGAGGGAGAGAGAGAAAGAGAGGGGGATCATGGGACCGAGAGGGAGAGAGAGAAAGAGAGAAGGAGAGAAAGAAAGAGGGAGGGAGAAAAAGAGAGAGGGAGACAGAGGGAACGAGGGAGAGGGAGAGAGAGACACAGAGAGAGAAAGGGAGAGAGGGGGAGGGAGGGAGAGAGAGAGAAGGAGAGAAAGAAAGAGAGAAAGAGAGAGAGAAGGAGGGAGAGAGTGAAGGAGAGAGAAACAAAGGGAGGGAACGAAAAAGAGAAAGAAGGAATGAGAGAGAGAAAGAGAGTGGGAAAGAGAGGGAGGGAGAGAAAGAGAGGAAGGGAGAGAAGGAGAGAGAGAGAAAGGGAGAGAGAAAGACAGAGGGAGGGAGAGAAGGAGAGAGAGAAAGAAAGAAAGAGGGAGGGGAGAGAAAAAGAGAACGGGAGGGAGGTAGAGAGAAGAAGTAACTAGAAACCACATTTAGTTCCAAAACAGATGTGCATAAACTTGTGGCTGCTCTTTTGGGGGTTTGAGCAAAGCTCAGAAGATCTTTGGAGTAGCCGTTCGCCTGCTCTCCAGCCAGTCTCCTTCTCTTAAATTGACTTTCCTTTATTAGAGCCGCAACTCAGGCTTTGCAGGGGCCCCTGGAGAGCTGGGCCAGCCATTGGCAGTTTCTCCCAGACACCCAATTACCCCCTGACGTCAGCAGCACCGTCTCCCCCATCTCCCTGGGGTGCCTGCATATTTTCCTTTGTAACGCTAATAGCTGACTAGCTAAGTGCCTGTTATTTCCTTGGCAGAAGACGCAGGCGCTTAGGGGGCCAGGCGCCCGATCCAAAAACTATGTAAAAATGACCAGGGGTTAAAGGCCCAGAGAGTCGGCTTTCTCTGCCTCCTCGTTGAGCCTCGTTGGGGATACCTCCATGGGGGGAAAGACTTATGCAAAATAATAATAATAATAATAATAATAATAATAATAATAATAACAACAACAACAACAAAAACAACAACAGCATAGTATGACTGTGTTGAGATGAATCGGCTAAATGGTTTTATATACAGTGGTACCTCTACTTAAGAACTTAATTTGTTCCATGACCAGGTTCTTAAGTATTATTATTATTATTATTATTATTATTATTATTATTATTATTATTGGATTTGTATGCCGCCCCTCTCCGTAGACTTGGGGCGGCTAACAACAGTAACAAAACAGTATAATCCAATACTAAAAACAGTTAAAACCCATTATATAAAAACCAATCATACAGACAGACACACCATGCATAAAATTGTAAAGGCCTAGGGGGAAAGAGGATCTCAATTCCCCCATGCCTGACGGCAGAGGTGGGTTTTAAGCAGCTTACGGAAGGCAAGGAGGGTGGGGGCAATTCTAATCTCTGGGGGGAGTTGGTTCCAGAGGGTCGGGGCCACCACAGAGAAGGCTCTTCCCCTGGGTCTCGCCAAACGACATTGTTTAGTTGACGGGACCCGGAGAAGACCCACTCTGTGGGACCTAACTGGTCGCTGGGATTCGTGCAGCAGAAGGTGGTCCCTGAGATCATCTGGTCCGGTGCCATGAAGGGCTTTAAAGTAGAAACGTTCTTAAGTAGAAGCAATTTTTCCCATAGGAATCAATGTAAAAGAAACTAATGCCTGCAAACCCATTAGGAAAGAAATAAAAGCTCAGAATTTGGGTGGGAGGAGGACGAAGAAGAAGAGGAGGAGGACGAAGAAGAGGAGGAGGACAGTCGCTGCCGAAGGAAGAAGGTGAAGTGAGGGGAATCAAAAATGCTGGTTTTATATATTAAGGGGTTTTAAGTTAGTTTTTAGTATTGGATTTTTATTGTACATTGTTCATGACTGTTGTTAGCCGCCCCGAGTTTTCGGAGAGGGGCGGCATATAAATCCAATAAATGAAATGAAATGAAAAAATCCAAAACTTTAAGGCTTAAAAAAAAAAGAGGGACTCTGAAGCGGCGAGGAGGAGCATGCGCCTCTCATACGCTGCGCCAGAGAGAGAAACCCAGGTGGGCAAGAGGGGAGAACCTCCCACTCCTTTCACCGAGAGGCGGTGGCTGCTGCTGCTGCTACCTGCTTCCTCTTCCTTCCCATGCTGAAGGGCTCCCCTCTCCTCTTGCTTGTTCACTTTGTAGGTGACACCTTTCCTTCACTGTAGTGACTTCTCAGTGTGGCAGGAGTCAAGTTGATCTGGCCGGGGCGAATCACCCCCTTGTGCCTTTCCACACCCAGATGCTCCGGGAGACAACCTCGCACTGGGTGTATGGGAGGCAGCGCAAGGGAGTCACCACAGCGAAGTGGTTTATTCCCTCTCCAAGCACCCAGAGAAAGGAAAATGCTTCGTTCACTCTGGGCTGCCAAAGCCTCCTTAAGCGCCACCGAAAGGCTCCTCTGGAAGCCTAGAAAAGCCAGAGATGGCCAGGATTAAAAGGAGAATGGCAGGAAACTGGCCGGGCCTTCGTGCTGCTCTCAAATTTCCTGGGAATTTTTTCCGGGCTCGGGTTCTTAAGTAGAAAATGGTTCTTAAGAAGAGGCAAAAAAATCTTGAACACCCGGTTCTTATCTAGAAAAGTTCTTAAGTAGAGGCATTCTTAAGCAGAGGTACCACTGTATTGGGTTTTTAAGAATCGTTTTTTTAAATAATTGGGTTTTTTATTAGATGGTTGGGTTTAATAATTATCTATTTGTATTGTTTTCTTTTTGCCTTGTAAGCTGTCCTGAGTCTATGGAGAAGGGCAGGGTTGAAATCCAATCAATCAATCAATCAATCAATCAATCAATCAATAATAAGGCACAGATCAGTAGTGGTAATTCCAGTGGTGATTGGAACACTGGGTACTTTGAAAATATATTATGACATCCTAAGCCCCCGGGTGATGCTGGACTAATAATTAATGCCAAATCCAGCAAAACAACTGGCCGCTATGATACAGTTATAGTATAACAACAACAACAACAACAACAACAACAACAACAGAATATGGAATGGAATGGAGTAGAAGTTAGAAGATAATATAGAATGTAGAGGGTAGAGTAGAATGGAAGAAGTACAATATAGAATAATGGTTCTCAACCTTTCTAATGCCGCGACCCCTTAATACAGTTCCTCATGTTGTGGTGACCCCCAATCATAAGTCGAGTGCCGATTCTCCCAAAGGAGCTTGAAGCTCATTGGCACGAAAGTTAGAGTGACATTCCCACCTGATTGGTTCAATTGTAAAAATATGCTCCAAGGCGCCAGAATAGAAGTTTAGTTCCTAACTCCATGGGAAATTTGTCTTTCCCCATAATCTTAGGCGACCCCTGGGAAACGGTCGTTCAGCCCCCAAAGGGGTCCCAACCCCCAGGTTGAGAACCAATGATATAGAACATAGAACATAAAGCATAAAACACTGAATATAGAATAGAACAGAATATATAGAATATAAAATAGAATATAGCACCTAGAGCATAGAACAGAATATGGAATGGAATGGAAGGGAAGGGAAGAGAAGAGAGAACAGAAGAGAAGAGGAAGATAGTAACCGCTCCAAACTTGACTGTAAAAAATATGACTTCAGTAACCAAGTTGTCGAAGCGTGGAATTCATTACCGGACTCCATAGTGTCATCCCCAAACCCCCAACACTTTACCCTTAGATTATCCACGGTTGACCTATCCAGATTCCTAAGAGGTCAGTAAGGGGCGAGTACAAGTGCACTAGAGTGCCTTCCTTCCCCTGTCCTATTGCTCTCCTATATCTCCTATACCTTTCTTCTATTCCTATATCTCTTCTTCTATTCTTTCATTGCTATGTTCTATTACTATATCTTCTTTTCTATTCTTTCTTAGATATGTTTTACTATGAGTATCTCCTCTATAACCTTCATCATGTATTTTACTATGTGTATATAGAAATATACCCACTAAAACCCTCAATGTGTATTGGACAAAATAAATAAATAAAATAAAATAAAATAAAATAAAATAAAATAAATAAAATAAAATAAAATAAAATAAAATAAAATAAAATAAAATAAAATAAAATAAAATAAAATAAAATAAAATAAAATAAAATAAAATAAAATAAAATAAATAAAATAAGAGAAAGAGAAGAGAATTCTTTACTGGCCAAGTATGATTGGATGCACAAGGAAATTGCCTCCGGTGCAGAAGCTTTCAGTGTACATATAAACCACAAGTGATAAATCATCATAAATACACTCATCATGAACCATAAAATACAATCCCTTCCAAAAATAGGACGGGAGCCGCCCCGAGTCTTCGGAGAGGGGCGGCATACAAATCCAAATAATAAATAAATAAATAAAGATCCCCGGTGGACTCTCTAAAGGAGAAACTCTACAAAGTTGTCCTCGGTGGAACCAACCCAGGCTGGTTGACTCTCCATATCCCTCACTGCTTTCTTCCACCGCCACCCTTCACATTTGGCAACGAACAGGCTTTGCATGGTGGTAATGATGGAAAAGAGCGCCCGGCGGTGGAGAAGACGTTGCCGTTTGCCGGCTGCCTCCGCCTGCCCTTTGCCGACGCTAGCGGGAGTGCCCTGCCTGCCTAATGAATTCCCAGCGGAGGGTGGGGACTCTGTGTAAGCAGCCTTTCCACGTCTGGTTCCCAGGGACCCCCCCCCCCCAAGAAAGCATCCGCTGGGCCTTCTCTCTCTGCCAGGCGCAGGTCTGCTCCAGTAGATAAAGTGGAGTTGCGAGATTGCTTTGCCGGACCGGCCTTGGCTGGGAGGGCCTGATAAGACCCCTGCAAGGAAAAGAAAACCCTTTGCGTTTCCAGCCCCCGTCCCCAGAAATGTGACAGGAGAACACAACACCAACAAGAAAGTTAAACACAACTGGGCTGGGGTGGGGAGGCGCAGAGCTGTTGGGGAAGATAATGATAATTGATTGAATCAAAGTAACGGAGCCAACAAGCCTTCTGTCTTTTTCTGCTCTGCCCCCCCCCCGTCCCTCCCTTCCCTTTTTCCCTTCTTCTCACAATCATTATTTTTTTCCTGGCCTCTTTCTCTCTCCTCCCTCTCCTGATTTTCCCCAGCAAAGTATCCTAGGAGCTCAGGTTGCAATGCACCCAAGCTGGTCTTGCCGATAATAAATACAAGGCCTCATTGGGGCAGGGGGGAAAAATTAATAATAATAGATGATTAAAGAAGCAAACAAACAGATTTTCCCCCACTCCACTTCTCCTTCTTATCGCTGATGCTTTGAGTTTGCAGGGGGAGAGGAAGAATTGAACTGTGCCGGGATTGTAATCAGATTGTTGTTTTATTTTATTATTTTATTTTTAAAGAAAGGCCAGGAGGATAGTGATGGATGGGTCTCTCGATCAGTATTTTTCTCAAACTTGGCGACTTTTTAAGAGGTCTGGACTTCAACTCCCAGGATTCCTCAACTGGCTGGGGAATTCTGGGTGTTGAAGTCCAGATCTCTTAAAGTTGCCAAGTTAGAAGAAATGCTGGTCTGGAGCAGCGGTATCCAATGTTGGCAACTTTTAAGACTTGTGGACTTCAACTCCCAGAATTCCCCAGCCAGCAGGAAGCAACTATCTTCTAAACCAAGGGGGTCCTTAAACCTGGCAACTTTAAGATTTGTGGACTTCAACTCCCAGAATTCCTCACCCAGCAGGAAGCAACTATCTTCTAAACCAGTGTTTTTCAACCAGTGTGCCGCGGCACACTAGTGTGCCGTGGAACATGGTCAGGTGTGCCGCAAGAGGGGAGAGAGAAAGAGAGAGAGAAAGAGAAAGAAAGCAAGAGAGAGAGAGAGAAAGAAAGCAAGAGAGAGAGAAAGAGAGAAAAAGAAAGCAAGAGAGAAAGAAAGCAAGAGAGAGAGAAAGAGAGAGAGAGAAACAGAGAGAAAGAAAGAGAGAGAGAGAGAAAGAAAGAAAGAGAGAGAAAAAGAAAGCGAGAGAGAAAGAAAGCAAGAGAGAGAGAAAGAGAGAGAGAAAGAGAAAGAAAGCAAGAGAGAGAGAGAGAAAGAAAGCAAGAGAGAGAGAAAGAGAGAGAAAGAAAGAGAGAGAGAGAGAAAGAAAGAAAGAGAGAGAGAAAGAAAGCGAGAGAGAAAGAAAGCAAGAGAGAGAGAAAGAGAGAGAGAAAGAAAGAGAGAGAAGGAGAGGGAAAGAGAGAAATGAGAGAAAAAAGGGGAGAGAAAAAAATAGAAATGAGAAAATGATGGAGGCAGAGTATGAGAGGAAAGAGAGAGAAACAAAAGAGAGAGAGAAGTGACTCTTGATTTAAAGCATATGATAAAAAGCACCCAAAGAATAAGAACCCCCCAGCCCTCACCAGTTTTGGGAAATGATTCAAGAGTGTGTATACAAACACACAAGGGGGGGGGGATAATATGTACTGTATTAGAGTGTCATTTTGGTTGGTGGTATGCCCCAGGATTTTGTAAATGTAAAAAATGTGCCGCAGCTCAAAAAAGGTTGAAAATCACTGTTCTAAACCAAGGGGGTCCTCAAACTTGGCAGCTTCAAGACATGTAGACGTCAACTCCCAGAATTCTCCAGGCAGCTATGCTTGAAGTCCAAGTTTGAAGACCTCTGCTCTATTGGGGGGGGAGGTGAAACTAGTCAGTCTTCTAAACTTCAGTTCTTTCCCCACAACCATTTTATACACCCAAAGATCAAGCCTGCAACCTTCCTACCAACCATTCACTGAGGATTGTCCTTATTTGGAGCACAGACGTTATGGCTGGTGGTAGCTACTCTATATCTGGGGGGTATCCAACATTGGCAACTTCAACTTCCAGAATTCCTCAGCCACTTTTGCTGGGACTTGAAGTCCCCAAGCCCTAAAAGGTTGGAGACCCCTTGGTCTAGATAGCATCTAGGGTTATATGCTGCTTACCGAGCCAGAATCTTGCCCCCAACAATCAGGGTCCTCATTTTACTGACCTGAGAAAGGTGGAAGGCTGAATCAACCTCGAGCCTGCTATATGCTTCAGTGTTAATCAGCAAAATTGAGTAAAATTAATCCTGCTTCTATCTTCCGATAGGATAGACCCTTGCCATATGAATTTATATTATATAAGGTTGTACGCCTATGCACCCTTGATTGGTGACATTTATGATGGCGGAATAATAAGAGTCCAGCAGCCTTGAAAAGGTCACAGATTTCTGGCTGGTGGTCTAGGGAATTTAGACAAAGGAACAAGCGTTCTGCATCCAAGCTGTGGGCGCCAATTCTTAGGTTTGCCAGTAGAGTGATGGGCAACCTGGCTCAGGAATTCTGGGTTATGTAGTCCAGACGTTTTGAGGATTCTCTGTTGAGGGAAGGGTTCACCAGAACATGAGTATTGTTTTGGCAGAAAATATTATTTTACTGAAAGAATAGTAGATCCTTGGAACAAACTTCCAGCAGACGTGGTTGGTAAATCCACAGGAACTGAATTTAAACATGCCTGGGATAAACATAGATCCATCCTAAGATAAAATACAGGAAATAGTATAAGGGCAGACTAGATGGATCATGAGTTCTTTTTCTGCCGTCAGACTTCTATGTTTCTATGAAAGAAAGAAAGAAAGAAAGAAAGAAAGAAAGAAAGAAAGAAAGAAAAAGAGAGAGAGAAAGAAAGAAAATTGAACGGGTCCAAAGACGGGCTACAAGAATGGTGGAAGGTCTTAAGCATAAAACGTATCAGGAAAGACTTAATGAACTCAATCTGTATAGTCTGGAGGACAGAAGGAAAAGGGGGGACATGATCAAAACATTTAAATATGTTAAAGGGTTCAATAAGGTCCAGGAGGGAAGTGTTTTTAATAGGAAAGTGAACACAAGAACAAGGGGACACAATCTGAAGTTAGTTGGGGGAAAGATCAAAAGCAACGTGAGAAAATATGATTTTACTGAAAGAGTAGTAGATCCTTGGAACAAACTTCCAGCAGATGTGGTAGATAAATCCACAGTAACTGAATTTAAACATGCCTGGGATAAACATACTGTATATCCATCCTAAGATAAAATACAGGAAATAGTATAAGGGCAGACTAGATGGATCATGTTTCTATGTTTCTAACATAATTTCCAGCAACCAGCAGAGGGTTCTAAAACCCTTTACTCAATGAAGGGCTGCAAACATTTTTACTACCACA
The DNA here is from genome assembly GCF_031021105.1 of Erythrolamprus reginae. Lineage (NCBI taxonomy): Eukaryota > Metazoa > Chordata > Lepidosauria > Squamata > Dipsadidae > Erythrolamprus > Erythrolamprus reginae. The sequence goes on from NC_091958.1 coordinate 7,451,659, forward strand.
TGGTGGGCGTGGCTTATTGCGTGGGTGTGGCTTGATGATCATGTGACTGGGTAGGAGGGGCTTACAGGGCATGTGATCGGGTGGGAGTGGCTTGACAATCATGTGATGGCTTAAAAGTCATGCAACTGGGTGGGAGTGGCTTACGGGCCACCCCTTCTGAGCCCTAGGAAAGGAGGCAATAGCAAACAACTTCTGGATGAAGGTCATCCCTAAGAAAGCAGATTTGGGCTTCAGATAACTGCCCGGAGAGTGAATGAGTGAGTGAGTGAGTGAGTGAGTGAGTGAGTGAGTGAGTGAGTAAGTAAGTAAGTAAGTAAGTAAGTAAGTAAGTAAGTACGTAAGTACGTACGTATGTATGTACATAATTAAGTAAATACATATGTACATGAGTAAGGACGTACATACGTAAGGACTACGTACGTACATAAGTACATAAGTAAGTAAGTTCATGCATACATACCCAAGTAACTAAATAAGTACGTTTGTACATAAGTAAGGAAGTAAGGAAGTCAATAAATGCATACATACGTACATACATAAATAAATAACCAAAAACCAAATGAATAATCCCACAGTTAATTTATTGTTAATTATATAGACAAGGAGACCAAGCCACCATTACCTACTGGTGGTTTGATCTTTGGACCTTTCAACAGCCTTGTGTTTCCTTCTTCTTTTAAAGACAGTGAGATCACTATTTTTTTCCCCTTAGCCAGTTTCATCATTTTTCCTTTTACATCATTATGTTTCTCTCCGGATGTCTCCATTAAGCACGTCTTCCTGTAAAAACCAGACTTTATTATGGAGGTTATCTGGTAGCTGATGGTTGGCCTTAGCATTTCACACAATCCCATTTTTTAAAGCCAGACCCTTTCAATCTTCAGCCCACCCAATGTTTTGAAGTTGGGGGGAAAACCCTGGTGTCGTAGCAAGGCTACCATGGTTTGGTTTGACCTTTTAATTCTTTTTTTCCCTTTCCAAATATATCTCGCAGAGTAAATCATTTAAGTCTGTATTCAAATGCTTGCCCTTACTGTTTGTAGGTTAGGAGAGGGAAGGAGGGGGGGAGGAAAGGAAGGAAGGGAAGAGGGAGGGAAGTCAGGGAAAAGAAAAGAAAGGAGAGAAGGAAAAGAGGAAGGGAGAAGGAAGGAGAGAGATAAAGAGAGGGAGAGAGGAGATTGAAAGAAAAAGAGGAAGGAAGGAAAAAGAAAGAAAGGAAGGGAGAGAGGGAGGGAGGGAGAAAGAAGAAGAGAGATAAAGAGAGGGAGAGAGAAGATTGAAAGAAAAAGAGAGGAATGAATGAATGAAGGAAGGGAGGGAGGAAGGGAGGAAAAAGAAAGGGAAGGGAGAGTGGGAGAAGGAAGGAGAGAAATAAAGAGTCGGAGAGAGGAGATTGAAAGAAAAAGAGAGGAAGGAAGGAAAGAAGAAAGAAAGAAATGAAGAAAGAAAAAAGAAAGGAGGGAGGACAGGAAGGAAGAAAAAAAGAGAAAGAAAGAAAAGAAAGAAAAAAAAGGAAAGAAGGAAAGAAAGAGCTCAAATTGGTGACAATGACAGACGTTTGAAGTTGAATAAAGCTACTGCTTCACTCCATCCTTGAATAGTCCTTTTCCCCCCAACTGCTGAGCTTCAACAGCCAGCCGCCAATTTTGATATGCTACCCATGGAGTTTTACGTCCTGGGTGAATTTAAGGGTGGGTTTCCTCCCTCCTTTCTCTCCCTCTCTCTCCCCTCCCACCCCTGCAACCAGGGAGGCCTGGAAATGAAGAATAGCCTCAGGTAGCCAGCTTTCTCCTTCCCGAAGATGCTCCCGAGGCACTGCCCGAAGCCATCTTTCTGAAATTGTTCTTAGCCACGGTGCTGGGTGGACCACTTCCATCACGCATGCACAGTTCCCGTTCTGCTTTTTTTTTTTTTTTTTGCTGCTGCCCTCCTGTTCAACCCCTTTCCTCTGGGCGTGAAAGAGCCTTTTCCTATCTGTTTTCAGAAATCCCACAAATTAAAACCCACCATAGCCAATTTGGGGCAGGCAAGAGAAGGGGGAGAGAGGGGGAGAGAGGAGCCGCTCATTAGCAAACAAAGCCAGTGGCTTCAAAACTTTCGTGCTTCCCCGCACGGCTCCCCCCCCTCTTCTTTTTTCACCCCAGGACTTGAAGGATGTGGACAGTAATTAAAGGACCCCCAAGTCCCTCCTTTTCTGGGCCCAAGCCTTTGATCTGAGTGGTGTCAGCCGTCGCGGTTCTCATTGTCTTTGCCTCCTCTTCCTCCTCCTCCTCCAGCTCTTTTGATGTGAAAAATGGCGGCTGTCCATTCTGAAATCAAAAGGGGGAAGAGAGAGGAAGGGAGAGGTATAATACGAAGCACGGTGGTGGGTCCCCCGTCTTCCTTGTAGAGGATCCTGCGCAGGTAGAAGTAGGAAGATCTATGTTTGCTTGGTGGTGGGAGAGGGGCACGAAAGAGAGACCATGTTGAGGATCACCCCAAATATGAGTTTCCGTTCTGTTCTGGGTGGTTGGAGGGACCTGCCGCCATCTTCTTCTCTTCCTCCTTCCCTCCTGCACCCCCCTCTCTCTCTCCCTCTCTCTTTCTTTCCCTCTTTCCCTCTGATTCCCTCTCTCTTTTTCTCTCTCTTTCCCTCCTTCCCTCTCCTCTCTTTCTCTCCCTCCCACCCTCCCTCTCCCTTGTTCCCTCTGTCTCCCTCTCTCTTTTTCTCCCACCCTCCCTCCCTCTCTCTACTCTCTTCCTCTCCCTCCCTCCTCCTTTTATCTCTCTCCCTCCCACCCTCGTTTTTTATCTCTCTCCCTCCCTCTCTCTTTCTCTCCCCTCCCTCTGTCTCCCTCTCTCTTTCTCTCCCTCCTTCCCTCTGTCTCCCTCTCTCTTTTTCTCCCTCCCTCCCTCCTCTTTTTCTCTATCCCTCCCTCCCTTTTTTTCTCTCTCTCTCTCCCTCTCTCTCTCTCCCACTGTCTCCCTTCCCCTCTCTTTCTCTCTCTCCCTCCCTCCCACCTCTCTTTCTCTCTTTCTCTCTCCATCTCCCTCCTGGATTCGGGATATTTTTAAAATTATATGTGGTGGGCTTTGTTCCTCTTGCAGGCTGGAGGGGTTTTGGCCTTAATTGTTCCCACATGAGAGAGCCAGGATGGGTTGGAAAAGAACAGCCGCCTTCGTTCTTCTGGCTTCACTTGGCAGGCTCAGTGGGAGCGGAGGGAGGCTGTTTATGGGAGGATGTTAATAAACTTATAAGGCATCGGCTGCAGGTGGTCACGGGAGGAAACACCAGCCCAGGTAGGTTAGATAGCGATGGGAAGGCCATTAGCAAAAAATTAAAGGGGCGAAGGGAGGAGGGCTCCAATGCGGAAGCCACAAAGTGCCATTTAGTTCTCGGTGGGCTGTTGTCCTCCGTGCTAGAATGGGTGTCTCTCTTTCTTTTCCTTTCCCTCTATTTTCCTCCTTTCCTCCCTCCCTCCCTTCCTCTTTCAATCTCATCTCTCCCTCTTTGTCTTTCTCCTTACTTCTCTCTTGTTCATTCATTTGTTCATTCGTTCATTCATTTGTTCATTCATTCATTTGTTTGTTTGTTGATTCCTTCCTTCCCATCTTTCTCTTTCAATCTCCTCTCTCCCTCCCTTTGTCTCTATTTCCTTCCTTCCCTCCCTCCCTCCTTCCCTCCTTCCTCCCTCCCTCCCTTCCTCTTTCTTTCAATCTCCTCTCTCCCTCTTTGTCTCTCCCCTTCCTTTTCCCTCCTTCCCTTTTTCTTAGTTCATTCATTAATTCATTTGTTCATTCATTCGTTTGTTTGTTTGTTCGTTCCTTCCTTCCCGTCTTTCTCTTTCAATCTTCTCTCTCCCTCTCTTTGTCTCCATCTCCTTCCTTCCTTCCTTCCTCCTTCCCCTCCTTTTTCCCCCTTCCTTCCTTCCTTCCTCTATTTTTATCTTTCAATCTTCTCTCTCCCTCCTTTTATCTCTATCTCCTTTTTCCCTCCCTCCCTCCCTCTGTTTCAATCTCCTTTCTCCCTCCCTTTGTCTCTATCTCCTTTCTTCGTTTCTCCTTCCTTCCCTCCCTCCCTCCCTTCTTCCCCATATAAGTGAAAATATGCTGACACCTAATCAGATTTGAGGGGTTGAGAAGGGAAAGAGGAGGATTTTCTTCTTTGGACTTAGAAAGCCCCATCTTTGTAGGTCCTCTTGCTCCCATCCACCCTCTTTCTCTCTCTCTCTCTCTTTCCCCCTCCTTGGGTACAAACAAGCAGAGTAGCGTTGTCGACCTCTGTTCTCTCCATCCCCAAGGGACGGGCATAAATTTAGTCCCTTCTGGCAGAGCTGCCCCCATTCTCCACGGGGCTGTCAAGGGACCCCATCCCCCTTGGGGGAGGGCAGGTGGTGTTTGCCGAGGTTTTTATCCAGAGGGGCCCCCTTCCCAGCCAGGAGGGACCGGCTGTTGTCTGAGGATGGGCTTCCAGCCTTCCCCACATAACGTTTCCCCAGGAACATTGTAGAAACATAGAAACATAGAAGACTGACGGCAGAAAAAGACCTCATGGCCCATCTAGTCTGCCCTTATACTATTTCCTGTATTTTATCTTACAATGGATCTATGTTTATCCCAGGCATCTTTAAATTCAGTGACTGTGGATTTACCAACCACGTCTGCTGGAAGTTTGTTCCAAGGATCTACTACTCTTTCAGTAAAATAATATTTTCTCACGTTGCCTTTGATCTTTCCCCCAACTAACTTCAGATTGTGTCCCCTTGTTCTTGTGTTCACTTTCCTATTAAAAACACTTCCCTCCTGGACCTTATTTAACCCTTTAACATATTTAAATGTTTCGATCATGTCCCCCCTTTTCCTTCTGTCCTCCAGACTATACAGATTGAGTCCATGAAGTCTTTCCTGATACGTTTTATGCTTAAGACCTTCCACCATTCTTGTAGCCCGTCTTTGTAGAGGTCGTTCATTTCCAGTCTTCCTGTGCTGCTGACGCCTCCTTTCGAAATGGCCCCAATCACAAACAGACATCCTTGATTTATTTTTATTTTTGTGTTATTAAAATCAAAAAGATGGGCTTTCCCCCCCAAAGACGGGCTACAAAAATGGAAGGCCTTAAGCATAAAACCTACCAGGAAAGACTTCACGAACTCCATCTGTATAGTCTGGAGGGCAGAAGTAAAAGGGGGGACATTTAAATCGGTTAAAGGGTTAAATAAGGTTCAGGAGGGAAGTGTTTTTAATAGGAAAGTGAACACAAGAACAAGGGGACACAATCTGAAGTTAGTTGGGGGAAAGATCAGAAGCAACATGAGAAAATATTTTATGGAAAGAGTAGTAGATCCTTGGAACAAACTTCCAGCAGACGTGGTTCTCACAATCTCCCACTTTTAAGCCAGGCACTTTAACCACTAGACCCAACCAGCTACCCATGCCTGCCCAGCATGTCTTCGATAGATTCACTTTTTTCTTTTCTTTCCCAAAGCCAACTTCAAAGCTTTCAGCAAAAACGCTGCTAGTAGGAATTGCATTTTTCCTACCCAGCTTATGTTTCTTCTGAACATCTGTACCATTTGCTAGATAACACTCTGGTTGTTGCAAAGGGATTTGGGTAATCTTTCACCTGCCGTTAAGATAAAGATTCACATTTGCGTCAATTATTGATCAAAGCACTCGACACTCGCAGTTTCCCCCACAATCCTGGTTTCTTTCTGTTCTGTCGGGCTCTCTGGTAGAATCCTCCCAAAAATTCACAGGTACAAATTTCAGACACACACACGTTTGACAATTCAAAACAATGTTCTTTATAATGAAAATTCACTTAAACCAAGCCCTCTTTTGGTATAGCAAAGAACACTCGTCTCCAAACAAACTGGTAATTTGTACAAGTCCCTTATCAGTTCTGTGATACTTAGCTTGCAGCTGTGAGGCAATTCACAGTCCTTCTTTCACAAAGTGAAACACACTTTGCTCTGGTTTAGTTTCAAAGCGGGGGAAAATCAGCACACAAAAGGTCAAAGTCAGTAAAGCAGTCACGAAACACAACGATCAGATAATCCTCCACAATGGCCAAACCCACAGGCTGCTATTTATAGCAGCCTCACTAATCACCACAACCCCACCCAACCTCAGGTGGCCTCATTTTCTTTGATAATAATCTCTCAGTTGTTGTTGCCTATGCATCGCTCTCCGCATGCGTGGCTGTATCATTAACTCCTGTTCTGAATCCAAGGAGGAGCTAGATAATTGATCTCCTTCTGAGCTGTCTGCCACACTCTCCTCCTCCCTGTCACTCATGTCTTCTTGGTCAGAGGAGCCTTCATCAGCAGATTCCACCGGGGGCAAAACAGGCCTGCAGCATGTGGATGTCTCCCCCACATCCACAGTCCTTGGGGCAGGAGCAGGGCCAGAGCTAACCACAACACTTTCTCTCTTCCGAGAGACAAATCAGCGAGAGGTAGACTCTTGCTTCCCACACGGTATTTAGCCAGAGATTCCTCTACAGGTAGTCCTCAAGTTACGGCACCACAAATGGAGCCCAAAATTTCAGTCGCTAAATGAGACATTGGTTAAACCACATTTGTTAAGGGAATCGCTGGCAGCCCTGGCCAATTACTCCGCCTATGATGGGTGGCCACAATCCCAGGAGATGCTGACACTACGCAGAGTAAGGTGGAAATAGCTGGCTTCTTGGGCTGTTCCTGGTTAATGATCCCATTTCTCCATGGAAACCCACATCCTGTCTAAAACCACTCTCTCTCTCGCGCTCACTAATTTAACCTTCTTTGAAAATTATAAGGCATAATGCTACACCAGAACTGCCTAACTGTGTTCCGTGAAGCCCGACCTATTAATAGCAGCAGTGCCGAACTGTGAAGTCACGGCATCAATAATCAGGTTTGTGGTTGAGACACACCTTCCATTGTGGTTTGATTAGGTGACTACGTAATTGAGCTTCGGGGCTTAAGTGGGTTCAGCCGTCCTGGGTGAGAACAGGAAGATATCAACAGGATTCAGCATCCTTCGAAATTTTAGCTGTTCTCACATACAGGTTCGTCCTCGATGATGTATGACAATTGGGACCAGAATTTCCATTGATGAGCAAGGCAGTTTAAGTGGCTTTGCTTGTCCGAAGCTGGTTATGAAGGTCATGAATGGAGAACAAGCTTCTAATCTGGCGCCTTGGAACATATTTTTTTTTACAATCCAACCAATCAGGTGTTTACAGTGGGGATGTCCCTCTAACCTTCCTGCCAATCAGCTGAAAGCTCTGATGGGAGAATTGGTGCTAGACTTATGGCTGGGGGTTTCCACAACATGAGGAACTATATTAAGTGGTTGCGGCATTAGTGTTGTGGTTAGCTCTGGCCCAGCTCCTGCCCCAAGGAATGTGCAGGTGGATGTGGGGAAAACATCCACATGCCGCAGGCCTGTTTTGCTCCTGATGGAATCTGACGACGAAGCCTCCTCTGACCAAGGAAGCATGAGTGACTGGGAAGACGGGAGTTTGGCAGACAGCCCAGGAGGAGATCAATCATCTGTATCATCCCTGGATTCTGAAGAAGAATTAATGACACATCCATGGATGCATAGAGTGATGCATCGGAGACAACAACTGAAGGATTATTACAAGAGAAAATGAGGCCACCTGTGGTTGGGTGGGGCTGCTGTAATTAGTGCTACAGATAAAAGTGCAGCCTGGTGTTTTAGCCTCATGGCAGTTTATCTGATTCATTGTTTCATCAAGATCGTGGTTTTTGTGCTGTTCAGGATTGTGTGTGGACTCTCTGGACTTTAGTATTGGACTCAATTTCCCAGTTATTGGGTGAGCAATTGGATTGCATTTACCCTGTGCCTTGTGTGTACCAGAAAATCCCTTTGACATTTAAAAAGGGAGCTGTTTCTGTTTTTCTGTTTATAAAAACTTTTGGGTTTTCCTTTTATCGTGTGGTGTGTGTCTTCCTCGACTAATTACCCTGTAATTACAGGCAGTTGAAACACGCCGGCAGAACAATTAGAAAGGTTGAGAACCACTGGTCTATGTGCTATTGCCTATCCATCCATCCATACACCCATCCATCTATCGATCGATCCATCCATCCATCGTGTGGAGCGATTAAAGTGCAGTATCACAGGTTGACACTACCCACTGCCAACAGTTTGATTATCAATGATTCAAAGTTGACTCAGCCTTCCATCCTTCCAAGGTGGGTAAAATTAGGACCCAAATTGTTAGGGGCAAGAGACTGACTCTGTAAACCACTTAGAAAGGGCTGTAAAGCGGCATATAAGTGTAAGTGCTATGGCCCATCCAACCAACCACCCATCCATAATGCAGAGGGGTTAAAGTGCACTACTGCAGGCTGACTCTGCCCACTGCCAGCAGTTCGAATCTCACTGGCTCAAGGTTGACTCAGCCCTCCAAGATTGGTAAAATGAGCAGTGTGGTCGGGCAGTAGGAAAAGCAAGTAGATGCTTGGCTGCATAGCTAGAGGTATAACAAGCAGGAAGAGGGAGATTGTGGTGCCCTTATATAGAGCGCTGGTGAGACCCCATTTGGAATCCTGTATTCAGTTCTGGAGATCTCACCTACAAAAAGATATTGACAAAATTGAATGGGTCCAAAGACGGGCTACAAGAATGGTGGAAGGTCTTAAGCATAAAACGTATCAGGAAAGACTTAATGAACTCAATCTGTGTTGTCTGGAGGACAGAAGGAAAAGGGGGGACATGATCAAAACATTTAAATATGTTAAAGGGTTCAATAAGGTTCAGGAGGGAAGTGTTTTTAATAGGAAAGTGAACACAAGAACAAGGGGACACAATCTGAAGATAGTTGGGGGAAAGATCAAAAGTAACGTGAGAAAATATTATTTTACTGAAAGAGTAGTAGATCCTTGGAACAAACTTCCAGCAGACGTGGTTGGTAAATCCACAGTAACTGAATTTAAACATGCCTGGGATAAACATATATCCATTGTAAGATAAAATACAGGAAATAGTATAAGGGCAGACTAGATGGACCATGAGGTCTTTTTCTGCCGTCAGACTTCTATGTTTCTATGTTTCTATGAGGACCCAGATTGTTGGGGTCCATAGGCTGACCCTGTAACCTGCTTAGAGAGGGCTTAAAACACCGTGAAGCGGTATATAAGTCTGAATGCTATTCCTATTGCTATCTCGGGTCCCTCTTCTAGGATGTAACTCGATCAGTGGGAGGAAAAAGAAGGTTTTTTTACAGGGTTAATGCCCAAGCGTCATTAGAACCGGGAAGAAAGGGGGCTCCTTCCTTCCTTTAATTAGAAATCAGAGGACGATGAGAATCGACATCTGTTTCTCTTGCAGTTTTTGCTCAATGCTGGAATTCTCCTTAATAAGATGAGATATTCTGGGGCTGCCTCAGTTAGCGGTTGGGTGCAGAAGCCGTACTCAGTAGACAACTTAATGCGCCTGTAATTATCATGTAATTATTCTGTAATGGGTGGGGGGGATCAGGATTTTTCCATCTCTGGCATTTCTCCACAAAACCTGGAAACAGGCGTCACCCAAATAATCTGCGCGATCAGACGATCCCAGAACAGAATCCAAGCAGGCTCCATTCTAAAGCCCTTCATGGCATCGGACCAGAATACCTCCAGGACCGCCTTCTGCCGCCCGAATCCCAGCGACCGATTAGGTCCCACAGAGTTGGCCTTCTCCGGGTCCTGTCGACAAAATAATGCCGTCTGGCAGGACCCAGGAGAAGAGCCTTCTCTGTGGCGGCCCCGGCCCTCTGGAATCAACTCCCCCCGGAGATTTTAGGACTGCCCCCACTGTCCTTGCCTTTTGCGAACTCCTAAAAACCCTCCTCTGCTGCCAGGCATGGGGAAATTGATTCCCCTCGGCCGCTCCGTTTTATGTATGGTTTGTTTGGGATGTGTGGCTGTTTTTATATCAAAGGTTTTAATTGTTTTGTTTTTTTAATCATTGGGTTTGTATTGTATATTGTTGTTGTGAGCTGCTCCGAGTCTTCAGAGAGGGGCGGCATAGAAATCTAATAAATAATAATATTAATAATAATAATAATAATAATATAAATAATAACAATATAATATTATTATTAATAATAATATATTAATAATATTAATCATTAAAATAAAATAAAATAAAATAATAAAATAAAATAAAATAAAATAAAATAATAAAATAAAATAAAATAAAATAATAAAATAAAATAAAATAAAATAAAATAAAATAAAATAAAATAAAATAATAAAATAAATAAAAATAATTCTCTAGTACAGGTAGCCCTTGATTTGAATATAGAGATTAACAGATTCGTTTTAAAATATCGAAAAGAAGGACAGGTAGGAGGACACTTTTTGAGGAAGGACAGAACCTACCTATAGGAGGTCCTCCCTATAGGAGGACAATCACTTTAGTATTTGCAACGCTGCTGCACGGAAGGGCGTTAGGGGCAAGCGTGCCATCCCCAAACCAATTGTTCAACCGGTTGCAGCCCCACCGCGGCCTATAGAGGGGCTTTCTTTCTCTCCTCCGCCGTTTTCTCATCCCTCCCCTCGCCTTTCCCTCTATGCAAATATTTTGAAACGCTTTTCGTGGCAAAGTCTCTTCAAGTTAAATAGGATAATTTAATCCGACGCTGTTGAATATTTATCAGAGTCCTTGTTGGCAAAATTACTTTCCGACACAAGTGTCAGGTGAGTCGCAATTATCATCAAAGTGAGTACGCACAAATAATGGATGGGTTTTTGTCTGGGAAAAGCCAGGGACGGCTGTTTTCGTGTAAAAGGCAACGTTTTAGGGAAATGGGGCTGCTACAAACAGGCTTTTGGTCTGTTGTCATTTAATTTTCAAGAAAGAGGGCAACGAACATCAGGCAAACTTCAGTATTAAATACTTAAGTATTGCCCATAAGATTATATGCTGCAACGTTCTGCCTGTCGGCGACTACTTCAGCTTCAACCACAACAACACAAGAGCACACAACAGATTTAAACTTAATATTAACCACTCCAAACTTGACTGTAAAAAATACGACTTCAGTAACTGAGTTGTTGAAGCATGGAACTCCTTACCGGACTCCATAGTGTCATCCCCAAACCCCCAACACTTTACCCTTAGATTCAGTTTGGAAGTTTGTTCCAAGGATCTACTACTCTTTCAGTAAAATATTATTTTACTGAAAGAGTAGTAGATCCTTGGAACAAACTTCCAGCAGACGTGGTAGATAAATCCACAGTAACTGAATTTAAACATGCCTGGGATAAACATAGATTAATCCTAAGATAAAATACAGAAAATAGTATAAGGGCAGACTAGATGGACCATGAGGTCTTTTTCTGCCGTCAGACATCTATGATGTTTCTATGTTTCTATTATCCACAATTGACCTTTCCAGATTCTTAAGAGGTCAGTAAGGGGCGAGTACAAGTGCACTAGAGTGCCTTCCGTCCCCTGTCCTATTGCTCTCCTATATCTCCTATACCATTCTTCTATTCCTATATTTCTTCTATTCTTTCATTGATATATTTTATTCCTATATCTCTTCTACTATTCTTTCATTGATATGTTTTATTCCTACATCTTCTCTTCTTTCTTAGATAGATCTTTCTATGAGTATATCCTCTATAACCTTCATTATATATTTAATATATGTATACCCACTATAACCCCCATTGTGTAATGGGCAAAATCAATCAATCAATCAGTAAATAACAATTCCTTAAAATTCCAGATAGGGGCAATCAGAGAATCATAGGGTTGGAAGGGACCTTGAGAATTGCTCGACAACATCCTTACAGAAGTCCATTTTCCAATGGACATGAATTTTACGTGAATATGAAATTTCAGTTTGCGTGTATTCGTATGACAACATCTAGATTAATGAGGCAGGGCTTAAAGATCATTAATGCATGGAGTATATTATCAGGTGTTCTCTAATGCAGTTTTTATGAGCTTTAATGATGCTGCCAGTTACGTTTCTTTCTAAATTTTCCCTCTTTGTTGCCTCTTTTTTTCCTGGATTCTTGTAGTCATTATTTAACCCAGCTGCTAGACTCCATCCGTAAACAATCTAAAAAAATATCATTGTCACTTTGCTTGCCTGCTTTGGTTTCTGAGAGACATTTGAGATTTGGATGGTGGTTTTAACACAAGCTGTCCCAAATTACTATTTCTGGGATTAGCATGCAGGAATGTAGTATTTCTGGAGGGTTTTTCATTTCTTGGCATCTTACAACGTGCTTTGAGGTTCCGAGACAACCCTGAGTCCTGCTGGGTATTATGAGAGTTGTAGTACCGACATTTCTGGAAGTGGAGCAGGCTAATGTAGAAGACACCAATTTTTACAGATGGATTTATTGGATTTATATGCCGCCCCTCTCCGCAGACTCGGGGCGGCTCACAACAATAGTAAAAACAGTAGTGACAAAATCCAATGCCCACCAATCCAATTACAATTTTAAGTTAAGAAATTCATAAAACAATCCCAATATATATAAAAAACAAGCACACAATCAATCAAACGGCAAAACAACATGGGCAAGGGGGAGATGTTTTAGTTCCCCCATGCCTGACGGCAGAGGTGGGTTTTAAGGAGTTTACGAAAGGCAGGGAGGGTGGGGGCAGTCCTAATGTCAGGGGGGAACTGGTTCCAGAGGGTCGGAGCCACCACAGAGAAGGCTCTTCCTCTGGGTCCCGCCAGACGACATTGTTTAGTCAACAGGACCCGGAGAAGGCCAACTCTGTGGGACCTAACCGGTCACTGGGATTTGTGCGGCAGAAGGCAGTCCCGAAGTTATCCTGGTCTGATGCCATGAAGGGCTTTATAGGTCATAACCAACACTTTGAATTGTGACCGGAAACTGATCGGCAACCAATGCAGACTGCGGAGTGTTGGAGTAATATGGGCATATTTAGGAAAGCCCATGATTGCTCTCGCAGCTGCATTCTGCACGATCTGAAGTTTCCGAACACTTTTCAAAGGTAGCCCCATGTAGAGAGCGTTACAGTAGTCGAGCCTCGAGGTGATGAGGGCATGAGTGACTGTGAGTAATGACTCGCGGTCCAAATAAATGTAAAAGTTGTTGTTAAGAAAAAAAAAAAAAGAAGAAGAAGAAGCCAACCACTCAAGTACTAAACACTCAAAGACTGTGATAGATGACAGAAAGTATGTGAGATGCTATGGAGCCCGCAGCTGTTTTTGGAAAAGCTCCCTTTGGGCTTCAAAAAAGAGAAACCCTGTAAATATTTCAGTCGATCAGTCAGAAGAATAACGATGTTCATCGCGACATGACTAGGTGCAATGCTGGGATGGCGGTCACCCCATTTCCTCCGCGTAGGAGTTCAACCTTGACGGGATTTTAAAGGATTGCTATTAAGCTGGGTCCTTTGTTGTGTGATAAGCTGACATTGTCCTCAATATTTCTCTGGTGTGATTTTACTTTACTTTGCCGAGGCCCGGGAGGATTAAACCATTAAGGACTGATTACAACAGCTAATTGTAATTTGCTCGAAGGGGAAGGATGGTGGAGAAGGCTGTGATGTGTAGCGGTGGGAAGAGAAGACATCTTGGCTCAGAAGCATCAGGTGCCATCTCAGTTGCTATCTTCACGGTCATCCCCTTCCTGCCCTCCTCCTCAGTTTATTTTTCCAAACTTCAACCAAACTTTCGCTATCCTGTAGCTTAACCCCAATATTTTGGGTCCAGATATCTAGAAGAGTAGAAAAATAGTCCTTGTCTTCCCTTGTGGATCTTGAAGAGTGCTATTCTTCAAGATCCACAAGGATCTTGTGTTCAGTTCTGGAGACCTCACCTACAAAAAGATATTGACAAAATTGAACGGGTCCAAAGACGGGCTACAAGAATGGTGGAAGGTCTTAAGCATAAAATGTATCAGGAAAGACTCAATGAACTCAATCTGTATAGTCTGGAGGACAGAAGGAAAAGGGGGGACATGATCGAAACATTTAAATATGTTAAAGGGTTAAATAAGGTCCAGGAGGGAAGTGTTTTTAATAGGAAAGTGAACACAAGAACAAGGGGAAACAATCTGAAGATAGTTGGGGGAAAGATCCAAAGCAACGTGAGAAAATATTATTTTACTGAAAGAGTAGTAGATGCTTGGAACAAACTTCCAGCAGACGTGGTTGGTAAATCCACAGTAACGGAATTTAAACATGCCTGGGATAAACATATATCCATTGTAAGATAAAATACAGGAAATAGTATAAGGGCAGACTAGATGGACCATGAGGTCTTTTTCTGCCGTCAGTCGTCTATGTTTCTATTGTGTTCATCCCGTCTTTGTCAAAACTAAACATCTCAAGGCCTTCAAGCTGCCTTTATAG
>NC_091958.1:7468489-7473489 GCF_031021105.1 Erythrolamprus reginae
TCCTCCACCTCCTCCTCCTCCCCTTTCCCCTTCTCCTTCTTCCTCTCCCTCTCCTCCTCTTTTTCCTTCTCCTTCTCTTCCACCACCTCTTCCTTCTCCTCCACCTCCTCCTCCTCCCCTTTCCCCTTCTCCTCCTTCCTCTCCTCCTCCTCTTTTTCCTTCTCCTCCTCCTCCAGCTCCTCCTCCTTTCCCTCCACCACCTCCTCCTCCTTCTCACAAATATCTTTGAGCCTCAGGCAGATTCCATCAGCAATAAAAAAACCTATGGAAATAGGAAATAAAAATGGAAGACTGCTGCAATCCAGGGCTTTGTTTGAAAGTGTATTCACCTGTTTGGGTGAAAAGAAGACAAAAGGATGGAGATTCCTGGAGGGGTTGAGTGTCTCCTGGGGGGATATCCTAGGGCTACTAAGAGTCACCACACTCAAATTGCCTGATCTTAGCCCTTTCTCAGTTGATATTTTTACAACAGGAAAATGCAGTTTTTTTCCCCGAGAAACAATTTAAGAGGGACTTAGAACAAAGAAGTGGGTGTTTTGTGAGAGGTTTGTTTCCCAGGATAAGAAAGTTGGAAGGGACATTGGAAGTCTTCTCTCCAACCCCCCACTCAAACAGGAGACTCTATACCAGCGATGGCGAACCTTTTGTGTGTGTACAAGTGCGTAGTTGTGATTTTATGATATTGATTATTTTATATTAATGGCTTTTTAATTGACTTTTTAAATTTTAACATTAGATTTGTAATGTATTGTACTGTTATGTTGTGAGCCGCCCTGAGTCTTCGGAGAGGGGTGGCATACAAATATCAATAATAATAATAATACTATTACTATTACTATTACTATTACTATTATTATTACTATTATTACTATTACTATTATTATTATTTCAGTACAACACAGCAAACAAGATCACTATGCTGGATTTCGTATTTCATCACCAGTCGGGCGCTTCCCAAGCACCTAGGACTGCGTGATGTAGCGGCGAATTATGTTTGCCAATCCCAGTAAAGCGGCCTTTTGCAATTGACAGGTGGAGATTTTGTCAATTCCGATGGTTTTCAAATGTCTGCTGAGATCCTTTGGCACTGCGCCCAGCGTGCCAAGTACCACTGGGACCACTTTCACTGGCTTATGCCAGAGTCGTTGCAGCTCGATTTTTAGATCTTCGTATTTCACTAATTTCTCCAGCTGCTTCTCCTCAATTCTGCTGTCTCCTGGGATTGCGATGTCGTTGTTGTTGTTATTGTTGTTGTTGTTGTTGTTGTTGTTGTTGTTGTTATTATTATTATTATTATTATTATTATTATTATTATTATTATTAATACGTGGGAGCCCACACCCATAATTCAATGCCTAGGGAGGGCGAAAACTGCTTGCCCTGTTCCCCAGAGGTCCTCTGGAGGCCGGAAATGGCCTGTTTCCCAACTTCTGGTGGGACCAGTAAGCTCGTGTTTTGCCCTCCCCAGGCCACCCCTGAGATATTGGAACACTGCTATCATGTCTCCCCTAGTCCTTCTTTTCATTAAACTAGACATACCTAGCTCCTGCAACCGTTCTTCATAGTATATGCAATCTTAATAAAAGTAGTTTTAGCCTTCCTGTAGGATTTCCTGGTCTGATCTACCCAGTAGGGGTGATACATATACAGAGTATTGTTGTTTTTTAAAGGTAATTTCTTTATGATAATCCAGGACGGTGTATCATTTTTCATGCTGTGATGATAAAAGTCAGCAACTAGGTTTCTGTGTATTGTACCAAAGCACACCAGAACTCTGGGTTGGCTAGCCACTGATACATATGTTTGTGTGCGCGCATGTATGTACGTATGTATAAAAATGTGCAGATAATTCTGAATATTTCCATAGGAATTGGCTGAGCTATTATTGATTCACAGAGCACGGCAAAACATCACTGCATGAATTAGCAAACAGCTGTTTCTAATTTGAGTTTAGAACTGTACACAGAGGAACTTGTTTTAGTGTTCACTCCTTTCATTTATAATGAATTTTAATCACCGCTACAGGTGAGAAAAATGTAGAAACAAGCTTGTATCTTGTGGAAGAAACAAAGGAGAGACAGATGCTAACAGATTTACAGCCTGTGATAAAAGGAAATGTTTTGGTACACTTTACATGTAATTAGGGTGCAGCTGTTTGCGGTCCCAAACCGTGATGCTCCAAAGAATATACTGTCTCTTCTAGTCCGGTGGGAGCAGAGCGAAAACAGAGATCCAACCCTGAAAGCATTGAGTTTATTCCTGAATTTCACATGAAACTTTCTCTCTTCCACCCCTCTTCGCATCCGTTATGGAGGAGGAGGGTGCAAGTTGCTCAACGAAATTCATGGTGAGGGAGCAGCGAAGGGATCTGATTCTATCCCGAGTTGGAGTTGAAGTATTTATCTCTTGACCCGAGGGTTTCCAAGTTTAATCAGTCGGTCGGTTCCTTGATTGACAGGGCAGTTCAAGGCAGGGATGCAAGCCTACTAGAGTTTAAGGATTTTCTCCTAGAGGGGGAGAGGGAGAGAGGGAGGGAAAGAGAGAAAGAGGGAAGGAAAGAGAGGGAGGGAAAAGATTGAGGGAGAGAGGGAGGAAGGGAGAGAGGGAGGGAGGGAGGGGAGTGGGAGGAAAAGAGAGAGGGAGGGAGAGAAAGAGGGGGAAAGGGAAAGAGAGAGAGGGAGCGAATGAAATAGAGCGGGAGGGAGGGAAAGAGACGGAGGGAAGGAAAGAGAAAGGAAGGGAGAGAGGGAAAGAGAGAGGGAAGAAGAGAGGAAAAGAGAGGGAGGGATCAAAAGCAACATGAGAAAATATTATTTTACTGAAAGAGTAGTAGATCCTTGGAACAAACTTCCAGCAGACGTGATTGGTAAATCCACAGTAATTGAATTTAAACATGCCTGGGATAAACATATATCCATCCTAAGATAAAATACAAAAAATAGTATAAGGGCAGACTAGATGGATCATGAGGTCTTTTTCTGCCGTCAGTCTTCTATGTTTCTATGTTTCTAGGGAAAGAAATGGAAGGAGGGAGGGAGAGAGAGAGAGAGGGAGGGAAGGAAATAGAGACCAAAGGAGAGTGGGAGGGAGAGAAAGAGAAAGGGAGGGAGAGAGGGAGGGAGGGAAAGAGAGGGAGGGAAAAAGAGAGGGAGGGAGGGAAAGAGATGGAAGGAGGGAGGGAGAGAGGGAGGGAGGGAAAGAGATGGAAGGAGGGAGGGAGAGAGGGAGGGAAGGAAATAGAGACCAAGGGAGAGAGGGAGGGAGAGAAAGAGAGATGGAGAGAGACAGAGGGAAAGAAGGAGGGAGAAAGGTATGTGTCTGATTGCAAATCTAGTTTATACGTAATCATTTGGCTGCTTTTTATGTATATTTTGGGAAAGGATTTCCTGATTCGAGCAGTCTTTTCTCAGCTGCCTGGACAAGATTTTGTACTGGAAAATGGGGAGCCCTGATCTCTGGAAGAAATACCTTGACTTAAGATGATGCTTAGTGGTTGAGTGAGTCTTGTTCCATTTTTTAATGACCTTTCTGGCCACGCTTGTCATTAAGCGAATCCCTGTGGTTGTTAAGTCAGCCATACGGTTGTACTGTGAAACTGCCTTTCCCCACAGACTTTTGCTGGTCAGATGGTCGCAAAGGAGGGTCCCGTAATCCTGGGATAAATATATGGCAAGCACCTAAATTATCCTAACTGTCCTGTTTCACCCCAAAATTAGACCTCCCCCTGATAATAAGCCCAATCGGACTTTTGAGTGCATGGCAATAAGGCCAAACGCTTATTTCAGGATTCAAATACACATACATACATATATACACTGCTCAAAAAAATAAATAAAGGGAACACTCAAATAACACATCCTAGATCTGAATGAATGAAATATTCTCATTGAATGCTTTGTTCGGTACAAAGTTGAATATGCACAGCAGCATATGAAATCGATTGTCAATCAGTGTTGCTTCCCAAGTGGACAGTTTGATTTCACAGAAGTTTGATTTACTTGGAGTTATATTGTGTTGTTTAAGTGTTCCCTTTATATATATTATCTCTCTCTCTCTCTCTCCCTACCTACCTACCTACCTACCTACGTATCATATGTTTTTTGCTGAAATTTTAAAATTAAGGGAGACTAGGATGGCACCATTTTGGCCTTGTTCTGGCCCCATCAGCTAGCCACACCCTTACTGGGATTTGATCTGGCAGCTTCGGCCTTGTAAGGCAGAGAATTAACCTCTAGGCCACCAGACCTGGTCCCTTCAGCTCTGTACCAGGGAGGGGCTATATGTTTTTTATCAGCATATACCAGGGTGATACGACATAATATATATATATTTATTTTATTTATTTATTTATTATTTAGATTTGTATGCCGCCCCTCTCCGCAGACTCGGGGCGGCTCACAATTCATGACAAATCTAAATTATAGTTTAAAATATTTAAAAAAACCCATTTACTAAGCAAACATACATACAAACATACCATGCATAAATTGTATATGCTCGGGGGAGATGTCTCAGTTCCCCCATGCCTGACGACAAAGGTGGGTTTTAAGGAGCTTACGAAAGGCAAGGAGAGTAGGAGCAGTTCTAATCTCTGGGGGGAGTTGGTTCCAGAGAGTCGGGGCCGCCACAGAGAAGGCTCTTCCCCTGGGGCCCGGCAACCGACATTGTTTAGTTGACAGGACCCGGAGAAGGCCCACTCTGTGGGACCTAATCGGTCGCTGGGATTCGTGCGGCATATATAACAGAGTCTTATTTTTTGGGAAACACGGTATTAGATTCTCAGTTCTGAGTTCTGCTTTGGGGTTCCACATCTGTGCTTTTAACGTCAGGTGAAGAACTTTTTCCTTTCATCCAAATTATTTAAATCATGAGTTTTTCTGGCCTTCTATGATTGTCCTTCCATGGATGCATTCCACCCTCCGCCTTTACCTTTTATAATATCTTGTTTCATTTTGGACCATTATTGGAAAGGGGAACACTCACCTACCCCCGTAGCGCCG
>NC_091958.1:8085989-8168460 GCF_031021105.1 Erythrolamprus reginae
CAAGATGACCTGCAAGGTCCCTTCCAATTCTATAATCTGTAAAATATGCTTGGTCATTCCACTACTGCCCCCCTTTAAAAAAAAGATTCCTTTCATATCTAACCCTGGTAAAATCTGCTTTGTCCTTTCTTCAAGCTTTTTGCAAAATATGTATTTTCCCCCCACTGCTAGCTTCTGCTCAGCACTTCTTAAAATATCTCTTGGAAGTGTGTTGTCAACGGTGGGAGATGCTAGAAGGTGGCAGGATGACTGTTACTTTTTCTCTCTTTTTTTGATGTCCTCCTGGCCAGTCTTCCAAATCCTCCTTGTCTGGACATCGCCAGTGAGAAGACTGCCCTCCTGAGGTCTTCTACTGGAAATGAATCAAACAACGGGAAGATTGCAGAAGGTTAGACAAAAGACCTCATGGCCCATCTAGTCTGCACTTATACCATTTCCTGTATTTTATCTTAGGATAGATCTGTTTATCCCAGGTATGCTGGCTTTCTCCGGGTCCAACCGACTAAACAATGTCGTCTGGCGGGACCCAGGGGAAGAGCCTTCTCTGTGGCAGCCCCGACCCTCTGGAACCAGCCCCCCCCGGAGATTAGGATTGCCCCCACCCTCCTTGTCTTTCATAAACTCCTTAAAACCCATCTCTGCCATCAGGCATAGGGGAATTTAGACATCTCCCCCAGGCCTATATAGTTTATGCATGGTATGTTTGTCTGTATGTCTTGCTTTATAAATAAGGGGCTTTTAGATATTTTCAAATACTGTATTAGATTTTTTTTGTACATTGTTTTTATTATTGCTGTGAGCCACCCCGAGTCTACAGAGAGGGGCGGCATACAAATCTAATAAATAATAATAATAATAATAATAATAATAATAATAATAATAATAATAATAATAATAATAATGTTTAAATTCAGTTACTGTGGATTTACCATTTCTGCTGGAAGTTTGTTCCAAGCATCTATTACTCTTTCAGTAAAATAATATTTTCTCACGTTACTTCTAATCTTTCCCCCAACTAACCTCAGATTGTGCCCCCTCGTCCTTGTGTTCACTTTTCTATTAAAAACACTTCCCTTATTTAACCCTTTAATGTATTTAAATGTTTCGATCATGTCCCCCCTTTTCCTTCTGTCCTCCAGACTATACAGATTGAGTTCATGAAGTCTTTCCTGATACGTTTTATGCTTAAGACCTTCCACCATTCTTGTAGCCCGTCTTTGGACCCGTTCAATTTTATCAATATCTTTTTGTAGGTGAGGTCTCCAGAACTGAACACAGTACTCCAAAAGCATATACTGCGGTTGCGATGGAGAGCAAAAATGTATTTTAATAAGACAGAAAACATATAACGGGATTAACATGACGTGAGCTCTTGGAATAGCGACAGTGTAATTAAATGTGTGTCTTACAGCTTTGAGACAATTAAAGCAGATTTTATAGACCACATGTTTAGTTAGCCGTGTTTCCTCTCTTCTTTAACCAGATTCCTGTCAGAGAGACAGAAAAATAGAGAGAGAAGGAAGGAAGCGATGTTTACTCTAGCTGAGTGGAGCTGGAGGGAAACGATCAAATATTGATTTGGGGAAGAAAGGTTTGCAGTTTGTAAAAAAAAAAAAGACATACAAACAGATATGTACTTATGTACATATGCCTCCTTCAAAGTAGAAACCAATTCTTGGATGGGAAAGGTGAAGTGAATGTGGAGTTTAAATTTTCAAGGCAATGTTTTAAGCTATGATTGTAAGGCTTCCAACAAACTATTTCATTCTTTTAAAATGCCTCCCTTAACTCCCTCTCTCCCTCCCTTCTCCTTCTCTCCAACTCCCTCCATTCCTTTCTTCTCTTTTCCTTCCTCCTCCCTTCCTCCTCCTTCTGTCCCCCCATTCTCTCTCTTTTCGTCCCTCTTCCCTCTCTTTTCATTCCTTCCTTCCTCACTTCCTCTTATCTCTCTCCCTCCCTTCTTCCCTCTTTCTCCTCTTTCCTTGCCTCCCACCTTCTCTTTCTGTCCCCTCTCTCTGCTTTCCTTTCTTCCCTCTTCCCTTTCTTTTCCTTGCTCCCTGTCTCCCACTTCTCTCACTCTCTCTTCCTTCTTCTCTTTCCTTGCCTCTTCCATTCCTTCTCTTTCTGTCCCTTCTCTCTCCTTTCCCATCTTCCCTCTCTTTTCCTTTCCTTCCTTCCTTCCTTTTTTCCTTCCTCCCTCCCTCCCTCCCTCTTTTTCCCTCCCTTTCTCTTTTTTCTTCCTTCCACTCTCTTTTCTTCCTTCCTTCCTTTCTTTCCTTCCTGTATGTACGATTGCCATAGCTGACTTGCAAAAAAAAAAAAAAAAAGCACAGAAAAATCTACTGGAGGCCAATGAAAGATATTAAAAGGGTGGCAAGAGCGGAGCAAAACAGTTGGCTTTCCATACAGTTTACAAGACTGAGCTCCATCCATCCATCCACCCACCTATCCATCCATCCAATTAGCACCACACCATATTAATCCTTCCTTGCCTTAATTTTTTTTTCTTTTTTGAAACCCTTCACTGCCCGTTTGGCTCATTGGGAATTCCTCCATCCAAGTCCTTGTCTCTCCAGCCAGTGACATCCATAATAGAAAACAAGTTGCTTCCACATGCAAAAGATTTCTCCAGGAAATCCTGGAGTGCTGAAGATGGGACCTTGGAAATCTCCCTAGAGCTAAGAGCTGAAATAAAAGAAATAATTTTATCCTCCTTCAGTGTTGTTATCATATGCAGCTTCTGCTCTGGCAATCTCACGCTACTCACCAGAGCCTACAAAACTTTTGCCAGACCCATCCTTGAATACAGTTCATCTGTCTGGAACCCATACCACATCTCGGACATCAACACCCTTGAAAATGTCCAAAGATACTTCACCAGAAGAGCCCTTCAGTCCTCCACTCGAAACAGAATACCCTACGAAAGCAGACTATCAATCCTAGGTCTAGAAAGCTTAGAACTATGTAGCCTAAAACATGATCTAAGTATTGCCCACAAGATCATATGCTGCAATGTTCTACCTGTCAATGACTATTTCAGCTTCAACCACAACAACACAAGAGCACGCAACAGATTCAAACTTAATATTAACCACTCCAAACTTGACTGTAAAAAATATGACTTCAGCAACCGAGTTGTTGAAGCGTGGAACTCATTACCTGACTCAGTAGTGTCAACCCCTAACCCCAAACATTTTTCCCTTAGACTGTCCACGAATGACCTCTCCAGGTTCCTTAGAGGTCAGTAAGGGGCGTGCATAAGTGCACCAGTGTGCCTTCCGTCCCCTGTCCAATTGTCTCTCATCTCATTTATCTTTTCTTCCTTTCAAATATGTTCACCTATACTTTTATATCTTTTCTTCTATTCTTTTCTTTACTTATATTATTACATATCTTTCTTTTCAATGTGTATTATGTATTGGACAAAATAAATAAATAAAATATTTCTAAGTGAAACGAGCGTTGCCACTGTTTCTATCTTTGCCATGTGCTTGGACAAAGGACAACTTTATAGTACCCAGGTTTTGTCTTTGTGGTGTGTTTTTTTAAAACCCGTTTAGGATTGAAAACAATCTAATTCCCTTTTAAAAAAGGAAAGAGAGAAGTGTGCCAGTTGTCAATATTAAGCTGCAGCCATAAATGGGGCCTTAACTCTCCTCTCCTCCCCTTCCCTCTTTTAACAAGTATATCACAGCTGCTAAATCAAGCATTCCTAATTGGTGATTTAGCTAAAGACTCCTAGAGCATATTCTGACCCTGAATTGTTGCTACTATTATCGCTTCTTGAAAAGGTGTCATTTTCCTTTTTAATAGTGTCTTTGTTTCTCAGAGTGTCATGAAACAGAAAAGCAGAGATACACCAAGTGCATAAATAAACCTGGCCAGATGGAAGGTTTCCACCCTAATCCTTTTTTGCAGAGTGACATCTGGAATAGATAGATAGATAGATAGATAGATAGATAGATAGATAGATAGATAGATAGATAGAATGTATACAGAAACACACACACACACACACACACACACACACACATATATATATATATATATGTTTTCAGAGATTATATATATTATATATATATATATATATATATATATATGTTTTTCATTTGCAAAAACACAAAGATTGGAACTCCAGCCTGATGATGGTGAATGTGATTTCACCGAAACGTCGCATAGACATGCAAAACATTACACAGGGCAAAACCCGAACTCAGAACAATCTACATATATATATATATATATATATATATATATATATATATATATATATATATATATATATATATATATACACACACACACAGTATATATATATATGTGTGTGTGTGTGTGTGTGTGTGTGTGTGTGTGTGTATGGCTAGCTGATGAGGCCAAAATAAGGCCGAAATAGATCTATCCTAGTCTCCCTTAATTTTCAAATTCAGCAAAAAAAAACCCAACATGTGACACATACAGATAGAATTGTCGGCTATCAATAAAATTAACTGCCTTGGAAATAGCCCTGGGTTGGGCCGAGAGGCAAATAAGGAGCTGTGATGTTCCTTCAATACACCAGGGTGATTTGGCACAAAAATACGTAACCCTTCCCTGGTGCAGAGCTGAAGGGATTGGATACTGTAGCCTAGAGGATAATTCTCTGCCTTACAAGGCAAAGGTTGCAGGTTCAAGTCCCAGTGGGTATGGCTAGCTGATGAGGCCAAAATAAGGCCGAAATAGATCTATCCTACTCTCCCTTAATTTTCAAATTCAGCACACAAAAAAACATGTGACATATATATATATGTTTTTTTTCCTGTTGAATCACCCTGGTATGCCCAAATATGGGAGGGATCATACTCCTTCCTTTTTGCCACTCGAACCCTCCAGGGGCCATCAAGGCAGTTAATTTTTATAGCTGACAAACTATATTCTATATGTGTAAAGGATTTTTGCTGACAATGAAAAGGGAGACTAGTATAGATCTATTTCAAACTATTTTGCTCTCTTCAGCTAGCCATATCCTTACCAGCATTTGAACCTGGTCCCTCTGTCTGTAAGGCCACAGGATTTTCCTCCTGCCTGTACCAGGGAAGAGTTATATGTTGTTGTTGTTTTCTGTCAAATCACCCTGATATCCCCAGGTATGGGAAGGAGCATACTGCTTCCTCTTAGCCACTTGGCCCCTCCAGGGATCATTCAAGGCATTTAATTTTTATAGTTGACAAACTATATTCTATTATAGATCTATTTCAAAAGCATGCACAGCAAAGATTCACTTCCCTTTCACCAGGCATTTAATTGTTAAAGTACAGTGATACCTCGTCTTACAAACGCCTCGTCATACAAACTTTTCAAGATACAAACCCAGGGTTTAAGATTTTTTTGCCTCTTCTTACAAACTATTTTCACCTTAAAAACCCACCACCGGACTTTCGTTGCCAGCGAAGCACCCATTTTTGCACTGCTGGGATTTCCCTGAGGCTCACCTCCATGGGAAACCCCACCTCCGGACTTCCGTGTTTTTGTGATGCTGCAGGGGAATCCCAACAGGGGAATCCCAGCAGCGCAAAAATGGGCACTTCATTGGCAACGGAAGTCCGGAGGTGGTGCTTCCCAGCGAGGGGAGCCTCAGAGAAATCGCGGCATTGCAAAAACATAGAGGTCCGGAGATTGGGTTTCGAGGACTTTGGTGTTTTTGTGATGCTGCGATTTCACTGATGCTCCCTTCGCTGGGAAACCCCACCTCCGGACTTCCGTTGCCAGCGAAGCATCCGTTTTTGCGATGCTGGGATTCCCCTGCATCATCACAAAAACACAGAAGTCCAGAGGTGGGGTTTCCCATGGAGGGGAGCCACAGGGAAATCCCAGCAGTGCAAAAACGGGCGCTTCGGCTGGCAAAAGGGGTGAATTTTGGGCTTGCGCGCATTAATCGCTTTTCCATTGATTCCTATGGGAAACATTGTTTCATCTTACAAACTTTTCACCTTAAGAGCCTCGTCCCGGAACCAATTAAGTTTGTAAGACAAGGTATCACTGTATTATTATTAAGCAGCAATTTGTTTTTATCTATCTATTGCATCTATTGCACATGAGTTTTATTTTATGAGCTGCAGTAAATGTGTAATGACAAATATGCTGGGAGAATAGATTGACTGACTGATTGACTGACTTTGCTGATAGTGGGATAGTTGCTCTGATCTTTATACATCTCTTTCCTTTTAATTTTAAAACAACCCCTTTGCAATCAGGGCTTGTAGGTGCATTGGTAATTTAAATGCTTCTCAGCTGATCTAAGCGGTTCTTCCTGTCTCATATAAAGGCCACCCTTGGGAGTTTAAATCTGACATGTGTCATGTCTGGGATGATAAATCTGAACTATCGTAAATGATCAGCTACCCAGGCTGGGATAGGTTTATTTAGCATGACAGCCAGACTGGGATTTTGGCTTGGCAGCCCCAGAGAAACCTTGATTCATGAAGCAAAGCCAAGCTTACAATTCCAGCTTGGACACAAAATGTTCAGTCGTAATGCCAAAAAACCCAACAGAGTTCTAGGCTGCATAAACAGAGAGGTAGAATCAAGATCGAGTGAAGTGTTAATACTACTTGATAAGGCCTTGGTAAGGCCACACCTGGAACACTGCATTCAGATTTGGTTGCCACGATGTCAAAAATATATTGCAAAGGAAGTTCAGTTGCCTTCTGCAAGAAAACTCCACATGACTGAAGATTCAATTGTTGAGATTTAGGACAATAGCCTGCTTATCAGGTACTTCCATCCAGAAGTCCAACACAACTAACTATGGAGGAAGATCAACAAAGATGATTAGGTGACTAGAGGCTAAAATATATGAAGAATGGTTGTAGGAACTGGGCATGGCCCGTTTAATGAAAAGAAGGACCAGGGGAGACATGATAGCAGTGTTACAATATCTCAGGGGTTGCCACAAAGAAGAAGGAGTCAACCCATTCTCCAAAGCACCTGAGGGTAGAACAAGAAGCAATGGGTGGAAAGTAACCAAGGAGACCCAAAGCAACCCAGAACTAAGGAGAAATTTCATGACAGTTAGAACAATTAATCAGTGGAACAACTTGCCTCTAGAAGTTGTGAATGCTCCAACACTGGAAGTTTTTAAAAAGATATTGTCTGTTATAGAAAAACTCTGTTATTCTATTCTATAATGCTGAGTTGGATCACAGACTCAACTACAGTACAAATTCCAGTTTTGTGTAACATCATCTTTCGGCTGTGGCGAGGGGGGCGTTTGCCCAGGTTCGCCTGGTGCACCAGTTGCGGCCCTATCTGGACCGGGAGTCATTGCTCACAGTCACTCATGCCCTCATCACCTCGAGGTTCGATTACTGCAACGCTCTCTACATGGGGCTACCTTTGAAAACTGTTCGGAAACTTCAGATCGTGCAGAACGCAGCCGCGTGAGCCATTGGGGGCTTCCAAGATTCGCCCATGTTTCTTCAACACTCCGTGGTTTGCATTGGCTGCCGATCAGTTTCCGGTCACAATTCAAAGTGTTGGTTATGACCTTTAAAGCCCTACATGGCATTGGACCAGAGTACCTCCAGAACCGCCTGCTGTTGCACAAATCCCAGCGACCAATAAGGTCCCACAGAGTTGGCCTTCTCCGGGTCCCGTCGACTAAACAATGTCGTTTGGCGGGCCCCAGGGGAAGAGCCTTCTCTGTGGCGGCCCCGGCCCTCTGGAACCAACTCCCCCCAGAGTTTAGAACTGCCCCCACCCTCTCTGTCTTTCGTAAACTACTCAAGACTCACTTATACCGCCAGGCATGGGGGAGTTGAGACACCTTTCCCCCAGGCTTTTTTATACTTTGTTTTATGTTTGGCATGAATGTGCTGGTTGGTTTTTTTAAATAATGATAAGGTTTTATATGTTTTTTAATATTAGATTTGTTCTACTATAATATTGTTTTTATTATTGTTGTGAGCTGCCCCGAGTCTTCGGAGAGTGGCGGCATACAAATCTAATAAATTATTATTATTAATTATTATTATTACATTACACCAGGAATAAAACAGCTTCTTGGTCACCCTAAATCAGGATTCAATTCTCCGAAAGGTTCTTTCTTTCGAAAAGCAACTGGACTTTCTTGTTTTGCTAGGAGACGTTTTGCTTCTCATCCAAGAATCTTCTTCAGTTCTGATTGAACGGTGGAGAATGGATGGATTTATCTTCCTTGCAGTCATGTGGTCCTTGTCACTGTTTCTGAGAGCCATTGGGGCCACTTGGAGGTTTTTCTGTTATCCTTCCATTCTCCACCATTCAATCAGAACTGAAGAAGCTTCTTGGATGAGAAGTGAAATGTTTTCAAGAGAAAAAAAACAAAGGAAGTTCAGTTGCCTTTTGAAATAAAGGTCCTTTGGGTCAACCATGACATGGATGGCCAAGAATCTGCCTACGCACTTAAGATTCATTTTGTTGAGATTTAGGACAAAAACTGGCTTATTATATTCTTCCTCCCAGAAACCCAACACAAACAACAACGGAGGAAGTAAAACGCTCACCTATTTTTTAAAAAAGGTCTGGGAAATACTGATTCTCTCCTCCCCACCTCCCTCCATCCTACAGAGATAATCCTCCCACATATATTTGGTTGGATCTGCTGATGTAGCACAATTAAAATTCAGCACCTGAAAATTCTAACGCAACCGTCCAAATTTTCAGCATCCTATTTCCAAAGCAGACGTTACTTTGCATGCCAAATGCATCGGGTTAAAAATATCGGAGCAAAGAGGAGGAGCAGGTGTCTCAAAAGGGAGAGCGAATGAAGTCTTCACTCGCTTTTCCTGACAAGAGTTGAGACATCTTCCATGGGAAGGAACTGACAGCAGCCGGCAAGGCTTAATCGCTCGGCGAATACATCGCCTGTTGTTTAGCACAATCTCAACTTTAATCAGGTTTTATTTCTCTGCACTTGTTTACAAGGTGTCTTCTGCACTTCTGGACCAAGGTACCAGGTGAAGCATCGGAGACTTTGATGCAGCATCTCACAGGAGTCTGGCGATTGTCCTCACACAGTGATGGCGCACATGTTTCTTCTGGTGTGCCCAAAATGGGAGTGCACTCACTTGCTAGTGTGCGTGCCATCACAAAACAGTGCGCAGGTGTGAACAGTGCAATCAGGCGGTAGGGAAAGCAAATGGCTGCATAGCTAGAGGTATAACAAGCAGGAAGATATTCCTGGAGGCGTCTGTAATATGGTAAATGATTTAGCTTTACTAGATAAATGGTCAAAGCAATGGAAACTGCAGTTTAATGTTTCCAAATGTAAAATAATGCACTTGGGGAAAAGGAATCCTCAATCGAAGTATTGTATTGGCAGTTCTGTGTTAGCAAAAACTTCAGAAGAGAAGGATTTAGGGGTAGTGATTTCTGACAGTCTCAAAATGGGTGAACAGTGCAGTCAGGCGGTAGGGAAAGCAAGTAGGATGCTTGGCTGCATAGCTAGAGGTATAACAAGCAGGAAGAGGGAGATTGTGATCCCACTATATAGAGTGTTGGCGAGACCCCATTTGGAATTCTGTGTTCAGTTCCGGAGACCTCACCTACAAAAAGATATTGATAAAATTGAACGGGTCCAAAGACGGGCTACAAAAGTGGTGGAAGGTCTTCAGCATAAAACGTATCAGGAAAGACGTCATGAACTCAATCTGTATAGTTTGGAAGACAGAAGGGAAAGGGGGGATACGATCGAAACATTTATGACAATCATTAAGTGTTGTACCCCATGATTCTTGACAAATGTATCTTTTTCTTTTATGTACACTGAGAGCATATGCACCAAGACAAATTCCTTGTGTGTCCAATCACACTTGGCCAATAAAATTCTATTCTATTCAAAATTCTATTCTATTCTATTTAAATATGTTAAAGGGTTAAATAACGTTCAGGAGAGAAGTGTTTTTAACAGGAAAGTGAACAAGGGGTCACAATCTGAGGTTAGTTGGGGGAAAGATCAGAAGTAACGTGGGAAAATGTTATTTTACTGAAAGAGTAGTAGAGGCTTGGAACAAACTTCCAGCAGATGTGGTTGGTAAATCCACAGTACATGCCTGGGATAAACATATATCTGTCCTAAGATAAAATACAGGAAATAGTATAAGGGCAGACTAGATGGGCCATGAGGTCTTTTTCTGCCGTCAATCTTCTATGTTTCTATGTATGCCCTCCCTGTTGGGCTATTTTTCATCTCCAAGATTCCCTGGAGCCTCCAGTGTATGAAAAATGGCCCAACAGGCAAACTAGAAGTTCAGAAAAACAGATTTCCTGTCTGCCCATTGTTCTATCAGGCTCTCTGGTAGAATCCTCCCAAAAATTCTCAGGTACAAATTTCAGACACACACGTTTGAAAATTCAAAACAATGTTCCTTATAATGAAAATTCACTTAAACCAAGCCCTCTTTTGGTATAGCCAAGAGCACTGGTCTCCAAACAAACTGGTAATTTGTACAAGTCCCTTATCAGTTCTGTGATACTTAGCTTGCAGCTGTGAGGCAATTCACAGTCCTTCTTCTTTCACAAAGTGACACACACTTTGCCCTGGTTTTGTTTCAAAGCGGGGGAAAATCAGCACACAAAAAGTCAAAGTCAGTAAAGCAGTCACGAAGCACAACAATCAGATAATCCTCCACAATGGCCAAACCCACAGGCTGCTCTTTATAGCAGCCTCACTAATGACCGCAGCCCCACCCAACCACAGGTGGCCTCATTTTCTTTGATAATAATCTCTTATTGTTGTTGTTGTTGCCTATGCATCGCTCTCCGCATGCGTGGCTGTATCATTAACTCTTGTTCTGAATCCAAGGAGGAGCTAGATAATTGATCTCCTTCTGAGCTGTCTGCCCCACTCTCCTCCTCCCTGTCACTCATGTCTTCTTGGTCAGAGGAGCTTTCATCAGCAGATTCCACCGGGGGCAAAACAGTCCTGCAGCATGTGGATGTCTCTTCCACATCCACAGTCCTTGGGGCAGGAGTGGGCCAGAGCTAACCACAACACCCATTGGGGTGTTTTTCGTATTCTGGAGGCTTCGGGAAAGCCTGTTAGGGGCAGCACCCCATTACTGAAAATAACCGTTGTGTTTTGGTAATAGATTTTAACCTGTGGGTAAAAATATTATACAAACCCCTTCTTATCAATAAATTTGAGTTTAAGAACGGAAGCCATCCGGTTTGGTGGAGATCGCGACGAGACGTGTCTGGCAGGGCTCTGCCAGGCGAATCTCTTCTACCCCCTCCGAAGGTCGCATTTGCGATCGGATCGGGCCCGGATGGCCCGATCCATGAACAGGGGGCTCTCCTCTGCCCGAGGACCCATCGCCAGGACTCCAGAGGCAGCGGTTCGCCCCGCAGCTTCGGAGACGGGAGAACCGCTCCTCTTTCCTTAAGAGGACCGGCCAGCGCTCTCTCCCCTCACTCAGCGGGAAGAATAAAAGTAAAGAAGCGAAAGTAAAATATCTACATCTACATAGAAAAAGAATATAGCAGAGAAAGGACTTAAGGTAAAAATCTCTATTGTGTTTCGTCTTTAACTCAGAAGATCGTAAAACTTTTAAGTGAAAGTTTTTTTTTCTCAGGGCGAAAGTGAAAGTTTTTTCTTGTTTAAACCCATCCGCAAATAACAGCCGGACCTAATTTTTTTTTCTCTTCACTTTTACTTTTCCATTTTGAACGTGAACTTGGGAATCTACAAAATAATTTTCTGACTTTATGCTTTAACAAAATAGTTTAAATTTGACATGACTATTTAGGAAATTTTAACTGCTAAAGGAAATTTCTAGTGATGATCAGAATTTGTTCTTGATAGACTTTTAAAATCATAATCTTCTGGACTTAATTTTTGAAGCGGAGGAACACAGTCTTGCTGCCTTTTTTTTTTCTTGCTGCCTATTTTCACAACATGAATAACTTAATAATCATGAATTAAATGGAATCTAGAAGAGATTGAACTCACTTCTTTTTTGGATTACTTATTGTTGGATTAACCTATTTGGAATACTTGCTGAGCCTTTTGGACTATTTGCTGACACCCTTTGGATTATTTGCTGAGAACTCCTTGGTTTAACATCTGCCTGCTGCACGAAAATTAACTTGACTCCATCTTGGGATCTCTTTCTTTGTTCTTTGTTCCTGTCTTGAATTTGGAAAATAAACTGACTCCATCTTGAACACAAGCAAGCTTTGGAATTGCTTTACTCCTTGAATTTTGAATTGAAATCAAATATAACTTTACCCTTTGAGATTTGGATTTTCATTTCTACTTCCTAGCAAAATTACAGGATTTATAAGAAGAACTTAAGTATACAATACTGTTATTGTGTCTTTGAATAACTATCTGGTTTTTTTTTTCTCCCTGATTTTTCTTTGACTTTCTTCCTTACATTTCTATTACTAGAAGAAGTTTGGTTTGAACTACATGCATTGTTAATAATCCTTGGGTTCCTGCTCTATTCTAAATAGTTGAACTAAAATACCACCCTCC
The DNA here is from genome assembly GCF_031021105.1 of Erythrolamprus reginae. NCBI lineage: Eukaryota > Metazoa > Chordata > Lepidosauria > Squamata > Dipsadidae > Erythrolamprus > Erythrolamprus reginae. The sequence goes on from NC_091958.1 coordinate 8,098,483, forward strand.
TTCTTTTTCTTTTTGAACAATTTTTTTTACTTTACTTTTTCCCCTTTTCTTTTTTCTCCCCTCCTCCCAAAGTCTTTTCCTCCAAAAAATCTTTTTTTTTTCTTTTCTTTCTTTTGTCCTCTATATATAGTTGATATTCCTTCTCTTCTTTTATTTTCTGTCCTCCTTTTACTTGAAAAGGCTAATACTGTTATTAATTGAATTGCTATTGAATTGGTATAGTCATATTATAAGGGAAACAAAATATATTGAATAGATTTGGAATTTATAGTAATTTCTTTTCCATTTCACTATATATAAAATTGAAACTAACCTTAAAATTTGAAATAGTGGATTCTAATTTGATAATGTCCCACACCTCAACTCTTGTTAAAACAACAAAGAAACAAACAACACCAACTACCCTATCTCCACAAGTGTCACCGCATTCTTCTCCTTCGCATCAAGTGCTAACCATGTCTACCAAAGACAAAGACAAAGACAAAACAATGCAGTCCAATCTTGCAACTATACATGAGACTTTGAATGCTTTGAAGGACTTTATGGTCAAATCACAAGAAGATGCCACTCAACAAAGAGAGGCCATAAAGGAGGAGGCAACACAACAAAGAGAAGCCATAAAGGAGGAGGCAACACAACAAAGAGAAGCCATAAAAGCTGACTTGGCAGAATTTAAAGTGGAGATGGCTCAAATGAAAGCTGATATGGGCGAGATGAAAGATCAGATAAAGCAGATCCAACAAACTCTTCAAGAAAGTGATGACCGAGTTAAAAAAGTTGAAGAGCAAGCTGACAAAAATGAGAAAAGAATGGAGTATCTTGAAGGGAGAGCTGATGAAAGATACAAAAGATATGATGAATCTATTATCCAGCTGGAGATGCAACGAGCTTCGTACGGACTTCGATTTCAGAATATAAAAGAGGAAAAAGATGAAGACTTAAAAACGACTATGGCGGAAATCATTGGAGGTATACTTCAAGAGGACCCCATGGCTTTACAGAAAGAAATCGATGAAGTATACCGAATCTCGAATAGCTATATCCGTCGACACAACCTCCCAAGAGAGATACATATTAAATTTACAAGAAAGGCGTTGCGAGATGAGATACTTCATTATTCAAGAAACTCCCCGCCTCAACGACATGGAGTAGAAATAAAGATATTAAAACAAGTTCCAAGAAGTGTCAGAGAAAACAGAAGAGATTACCACTTTTTAACCAAAATCTTGATTAAAGAAAATATCACTTACCGTTGGCTTATTCCACAAGGACTTTCTCTGACATGGCGCTCTACAAGGTACAAACTGGAAAACGTAGATCAAGCTATGTTCTTTCTTGAACAGAGTGGATTGGGCCACTCCGACCATGCAAGTAAGCAACTAGTGGTCCAACTACAGCCAGCTCAACAGCAACCAGGGGAAAAATCACTAACTCAGCAAGAAGAAAACCTGGGGGCAACTGCCCAAGTAATAGAGCAGGACCAAGGTTCTAGAAGAGTTCAACCTCAGCGAGAAACCAAAAAACCTATTAAATGACAACGAATAAAGACTTGAAAATCTTTTCCGTAAATGTTAATGGACTTAACGAACCAAGAAAAAGGAAGCAAATTTTTTCCAAAATCAGAAACCAAAATGTTCAGATTGCAATACTACAAGAAGTTCATATTAAAAAAGATAACCAAAAATTACTGTTGAATCCCAAAATTGGAAAAATGTATGCTGCATTAGCAGACCAAAAAAAAAGAGGTGTAGTGATGTATGTCAAGAATTCTATAAATTCCAAACAAATATATAAGGATAAAGAGGGTAGGATATTGATTGTACAAGTAGATATTGAACCCAGACCTCTAGTGGTTGTTTCTATTTATGCCCCCAATGAAGACCAAATGACATTCTATAAAAATTTACACCAAATAATAACAGATTTAGCTATTGATAATCTATTGATAATAGGTGATTTTAATGCTATCGCGAATAGACAATTAGACCACTCAGGAGGGGGAGGTAATAAAAAAAGGGGAAAAGGAAAAAAAACAAGAAGAAACTTGCTACCCAGTACTTTTCAAAAAATGAAAGTGGAACTATTATTAAGCGATATTTGGAGGGAAAGACACCCTCTTAAAAAGCAATTTACCTTTTATTCCAATCCGCACAAAATTTGGACGAGAATTGACATGTTATGGGCACCAAAAACGGTGGCAGAGCAAATAAGAGAAGTTGAGATAGACGTTAATACATGGGCCGATCACAATCCAATAGTGGTCTATATGACGATGAATAATAAACAGAACAATTGGCGGATGAACAGGCATATATTAAACGACAAGAAATATAAGGATTGGATTGAAAAGGAATTAAAAATATTTTTTGAAATTAATAAAACATCAGACACTACTCCACAGAACTTATGGGATACAGTTAAAGCGTACATAAGAGGTTTAACAATATCTTATACAGCAAAATACAATAAGGAAAAGAAATTAGAGTATTTACAATTAACAAACGAACTAAAACAATTAGAATCCTTATCGCAGCAACATACTAAGAATAGAGATCTAAAGACAGAAATAAACGTAATTAAACATAAAATTAGAGTTATAGAACAAAACCAATTAACTGAAAAGATTAAAAGAGCAAAGCAACAATACTTTGAATATGCAAATAAACCTGGCAGATGGCTAGCGTATAAACTTAGAAAACAAAGTCAATCAAAATTAATCCAAAAATTAGAAGATAAAGATGGTAAAATAAAATACGATACAGAAGGTAAGGCAGACATTGTGTATAATTTCTATAAGGAATTATATGCTAAAGATCATGTCATTGAAGATGAAGTTTTTAACTATTTAGAGGCTTCAAATTTACCACAAATAACAGAAGATCAACAGGCTACCATGGACGGACCAATAACAATGGAGGAACTCCTAATAACAATTAAAAAACAGAAAAGCAACAAGGCCACAGGCCCAGATGCCATACCTGCAGAATGGTATAAGATAGATAATGAAACAATAAGAAACCATATGTTAGAAACTTTTAATTCCTGTAGACTTGACGGAAAAATTCCTAAATCTTGGTCAGAATCACTGACAACTTTAATACACAAACAGGGTACAGAACCAGAAAAAATCAAAAATTATAGGCCTATATCACTATTAAATGTAGACTATAAGATCTTTATTGCCATTTATGCAGATAGACTTAAAGGAGTTATAAATGGAATAATACACCAAGATCAAAATGGGTTTCTTCCAGGGAGACAAATTAAAAATAATATTAGAACTGTAATAAATATACTAGAGTACTATGAACAACATTCAGACAAGATGGCATCTTTAATGTTTTTGGATGCTCAAAAAGCCTTCGACAACGTTAATTGGATATTTATAAAAATGCAATTAAATAAAATGAGATTTGGCCCAAAATTTGTTAATCTAATAGATACTATATATTCAAAACAAACAACGAATATAATATTGAATAACAGTCAATTACCAATACTTGATATAAATAAGGGAGTTCGCCAAGGATGTCCTATATCACCATTGTTATTTATTATGACCCTTGAAACCTTATTAATTAAAATAAGAGCGGACCCCAGAATAAAAGGTTTAACCGTAGGAGATGAAATCTATAAACTCCAGGCCTTTGCAGATGATTTAATGTTTATAATTGAAGAACCGACCACAACAGTTCCTACTTTATTACAAACCATTGAACAATATGGAAATGTAGCAGGTTTAAAGATAAACAAAAACAAAACACATTACTTGACTAAAAACATGAACAAAACACTAGAAACTAAATTAGAAACTATTTCTGGAATAAAGACTGTAAAAAAGGTAAAATATTTAGGAATAAATTTAACAGCGAAAACAATAACATTAAAAAATGATAATTATATGAAATTGTTAGCAGAAATTAAAAAAGACTTAGCAACCTGGAACAATTTGAAAATATCTTTCTTAGGAAGAATTGCAACAATTAAGATGAACATTTTACCCAAGGTCTTATTTCTTTTTCAGACAATACCAATAAACCCAGGGGGTATCTTTTTAAGAACTTTAACAAACTTAGTTAAAAAATTTATATGGCAAGGTAAAAAAGCAAGGATAAAAATGAATTGTTTAGAAGATATCAAAGAAAGAGGAGGATTTGGCCTTCCAAATTGGAAATTATACTATCAGGCCGCTGCACTAACATGGCTTAGAGATTGGATAATCTTAGATAATAAAAGAACACTTGAACTAGAAGGACATGATTTAATGCTTGGATGGCACGCATTTTTATGGTATGATAAGGACAAAAACCATTCATATTTTAAAAGGCATACATTAAGGAAATACTTACTAGAAGTATGGAAAGATATAAAGAAGAATCATTTCTTAAGCATCCCAGATTGGTTAGCTCCCTTAGAAGCAATAACGCATCCAAAGTCTATAAAGGACAAGAAAATGACTCATAGATATAAAGAACTATTAAATGATCAGATGAAGCTTAAATCTAGAATTGAACTACAAGAAGAAGGGATAATAATAGATTGGTGGCACTATGCCCAGATCCGATCTAGATATCAGAAGGATAAAACTCTTTACATTTTTAATAAAAGTAAGAATTCTTTAACTACCTTAATAACCACTAACCCTACAAAAATGATAGGGAAAATATATAAACTACTTATTGCTCATAAAAATATAGAATTGTCTTTAAAAGATACTATGATAAGATGGTGTAGAAATATTGGCAAGGAAATAGATATAGACACATGGGAGAAAGTGTGGATCAATAATTGGAAAATGACTAAATCAGTTTCTTTAAAAGAAAACCAAATCAAAATGTTCTATAGATGGCATCTCCCACCAAATAGGATAGCAAAAATGTTTCCCAAAACATCCCCAATATGTTGGAAATGTAAGAAGGATATAGGAACTTACTATCATCAATGGTGGACATGCAGCAAAGCAAAAATATATTGGAAGATGATTGAAAAAATATTAAAAGAAATAATAAAACAAGATATAGATAATACCCCGGAATTTTATTTATTAGGTGTCACAACCCAGATTTACAAGAAAGAAATTTTTTATTTAATCATACATATATTAACTGCGGCTAGAATAATATATGCGCAAAACTGGAAAGGGGAGGAAATCCCCAAGGAAGAAGAGGTTATAGCTAAGATATTAGATTGCGCTGAAATGGATATGATGACAAGAAGATTAAACGATCAAGAGGATACTAAATTTTACGAAACATGGAACAACGTTTACAAATGGATAGACAAGAAAAAATAAGATATATTGTTAGTGGTTGTTTTTTCTTTTTCTTTATTTTGTATTAGTTTTTATCTAGATGATAATAATAGCAATATTAGTTTAAAAGGATTTTTTGATGATTATGATATAGCTATGTATATATAAGTATAAGCAATATATTAAGATTTTTGAAGTATAATAGTTGAATTTAGTCTTACTGTCTAGATTGAAGGTTTAATACTATTTTATTATAGTAATTAGGATTATATTAAAGGTATCTTTCCTTTTTGCTAACTATGTTATACTAACCTTAATATCCACATTAAGATTTGTAAACTTCAATTCAAATTTATTAATTTTTTCTTCTTTTTTATAATAGTTAATACATATGTATTCTTTTTCTATATTTGAATTTATACTTTCATAAGAAGCGGGGGAAATACACCCCCACTTTATGTTTATTGTTTGTTTGTATCTGTTTGTCTTTTTATGAAAAATAATAAAAAAATTGAAAAAAAAAAAAAAAAAAAGAACGGAAGCCAAAGTATTTTTAACCTTCCGTTTAGCATATGCAGGGCCTATAGATGGCAAACTGGAGAAACACATTTGGAATTCTAGGCTCACTTTACTTCCCGCATCAAAATTGCATTTTAAAATATGCAGATTTGTTTCAGCCATCAAAGCTGAGGCTTCTTTTGTAAACAGACAGAGAAGGGATGTGTTTGTGTATATATTTGTGGGGTTTTTTTTTTCAGAAATCTGACATTAAAAAAATACAGGACTTTTTAAAAAAAAGACATTAAGTGGTAGTGGAAGAAAAATATTTCCTTCAAATGCAATTGTGTAGGTCAATTGTTTGGCTAATCTTTCATCTTTTCTGCTGCTTTAGGAAATACTGGGTATGAGACAATAAAGATGGATATTAATAGAATGGGATGGGATGGGATGGGATAGAATAGAATAGAATAGAATAGAATAACAGTTGGAAGGGAACTTGGAGGTCTTCTAGTCCAACCCCCTGCTTAGGCAGGAAATCCTACCTGCCTTGGTTTATCTTATCTTTCTTTTACATCCTTTTCATGTGTCGATTGGGCAAAATTCAATTCAACTTATTGATTAACTCACCCAAATTGATCCCGTTTGATTGAGACATCTCAGAGACCATTATTGAAACAGAGCGATTCTATTCGAATTTTTCAAACAGATTAAGCCAAAGCCTCTTTGAGCACGCATGCAAACATCTCAATTGTCTAAATTAATTTGGAGGCATCCAACTGGATTGACAATTGGATTTGACTTTGATTTTGAAAGTTAATTGGATTCAGGGATGCCGTCTGGAGATTGATCCGCATTGCCTTTCATATTGGATTTACCAATCATAAAATTTGCATATCGTTAATGTTTTGTCCATCGGTGTCCATGGCCCAAGTAAGAGGAATTGGTTAGGGAAATAAAAAATTACTAAAAAACTCTTAGCTATTACATTTTCACTGAACAGCTTGATTGATTTAAATGAAATTAATGCATCAAACCATTTCAAGGAATATTTTAAACTGGACTTAGGTTTGCAAAGCAGTCGAGAGCCTTCATCATCATCCCAGCAAAAGGCCCTGTATAATATCTGAAATATGAACATGTTTATTTATTTATTATTTATTTATTTATTTTGTCCAATACACAATGAAGGTTATGGAGGATATACTCATAGTAAAATATATTGTTGAATAACCATCTGTCTGAAGTAGTGTAGGGTCTCCTGCCTAAGCAGGGGGGTTAGACTAGAAGACCTCCAAAGCCCCTTCCAACTCTGTTGTTGTTGTTGTTGTTATCAATACAATACAGCAAACGAGACCACTATGCTGGATTTCGTATTTCATCGCCAGTCGGGCGCTTCCCAAGCACCTAGGACTGCGTAATGTAGCAGCGAATTATGTTTGCCGATCCCAGTAAAGCAGCCTTTTGCAATTGACAGATGGAGATTTTGTCAATTCCGATGGTTTTCAAATGTCCGCTGAGATCCTTTGGCACTGCGCCCAGTGTGCCAAGTACCACTGGGACCACTTTCACTGGCTTATGCCAGAGTCGTTGCAGCTCGATTTTTAGATCTTCGTATTTCACTAATTTCTCTAGCTGCTTCTCCTCAACTCTGCTGTCTCCTGGGATTGCGATGTCGATGATCCACACTTTCTTTTTCTCCACGATCACAATGTCTGGTGTGTTATGCTTCAGAATTCGGTCAGTCTGAAGTCAGTATTATTATTATTATTATTATTATTATTATTATTATTATTATTACTACTACTATTATTATCATTATTATTATTATCAGCTGGATATTTGCCATTTCCACATTTCCTCTGGGCATCCTTGATAACTCAAGGGTCACTCTGCACACTTCTTAACACTTATCAGTCACCAGGATAGAAACTGGAAAACTATTGAGTTCCTGTCACACTTTGGCAAAGCCAGCTGAGTGACATTGGGCCACTAATGTCATTCTCTCTCTCGGTTCTAAGATGCAGAGCATAGCAAACCGTTTCCAAAATCTTGCCAAGAATACCACAAGGCCCTATCCAGGCAATCACCAGGAATCAACACTGACTCGATTTGGCGAGCACATAAAACCAGCTTCCAATTTTTTGATATATATATTCCTGACTGTATCATTTCTGGACTGATGGAAGATAATGGCATGGTTCTCTTTGTGTTTAAAATCTTAGAGGGAGAATACAGTAAGGATGTTTTTGTTTCCTTTTTCCTGTAGAGCTCCAGGCTATAAGAGGCTGAGTGCTTATTGAAGTGATGTTGAGAAATGTAATTCCAGTGGAAACAGGAATTCAAGGGCAGAGGGTCCAAGGCAGCATTTTGTCATGGTTAATGTAATGCCAAGGAACATTTTTTTTCCATCAATAAGCCAATTTCTCAGCAACCCTGTGACTTGCTCAGTGCCTACCTCCTCCAGCCATGATCTTGCTCCTGGAGAAAAGCCTTTGTTTCGGTGACCGTTGACTTCAGGTCAACTTTCAACTGCTTCTACGTGGAAAGTTTTCTTGATGCATCGTCGTGCACGTGAATCACCGAGACATTTTCATCGGGCGTATTTATTCCAGAGGACTCGTGCGGACTCGTGCCAAGAAAAAAAAACAGCATTTCTGACATCTGAGCTGATTTAAAGAAGCCTGGCCTGAAATCACGTTTCCAGGTTGTGAATTGAAAACCCATCACTTGGAATAACATAAAGGTATCTTCCTCTTCTCAATTCTTTTCCAATTTCCATCATCCAACTCAGGGAATGATACTACTAAAATTTTTACTACCACACCGTGGGCTTGGCTTATGCAGGATGCCCTGCATTTTCTTTCAACATCTTTCAGTGAAAATTGGGTGCTCTGGGGTGGAGCTCCATTTTTGCTACACCACTGCGGGGGATGGGACCACCGAGGTCCATTCCCTCTCTATCATTCTGTAAGTCTCCTGAATGAGAAGGGGGAGGTCAGGTCAGACTAGATGGCCACCGAGGTCCCTTCCCTCTCTTTCATTCTGTAAGTCTCCTGAATGAGAAGGGGGGTCAGACTAGATGGCCACTGATGTCCCTTCCCGCTCTATCATCCTGTAAGTCTCCTGAATGAGAAGGGAGGGAGGTCAGACTAGATGGCCACCAAGGTCCCTTCCTTCTCTATCATTCTGTAAGTCTCCTGAATGAAAAGGGGGGTCAGACTAGATGGCCACTGATGTCCCTTCCCGCTCTATCATTCTGTAAGTCTCCTGAATGAGAAGGGGGGGGTCAGGTCAGACTAGATGGCCACCAAGGTCCCTTTCCTCTCTATCATTCTGTAAGTCTCCTGAATGAAAAGGGGGGTCAGACTAGATGGCCACTGTGGCCCCTTCCATCTCTATCATTCAACTGGTGTGTGTGTGTATGAAAGAGCAAACTGTCCCATTCTTTCCTTCCAAAAGTAGCATTTTGTAACAACCGTTCTGATTGGATGGTGGCAAAGTGTCCCATGTGGCCAAAAGGCTTGGCTGAATGTGGATTTTTGTGGCGAAAGGGCTGGGGCCAAGAGCTAGGGGCCTTTGGGCGAGGGAGAGAAGGCAGCGGCCGATCAGCTGCTGCGGAAGAAAGAGCTTCATCCAACTGGCGGAGGCAAAATGTCCTAAACTCCCCACTGCGTCCCTGTGCCCCTTGTCCAGGCAGCAGCCCACCCCTGATCCAACTGCAGGAAAAACAATTGCTGCCAACCTGCCTTCCATTGAGGACCTGTATACTGCATGAGTCAAAAAGAGGATGGGGAAAATATTTAATGACCCCTCACATCCTGGACACAAACTGTTTCAACTCCTACCCTCCAAACGTCGCTACAGAGCACTGCACACCAAGACAACTAGGCACAAGAACAGTTTTTTCCTGAACACCATCATTTTGCATAATTCCCCTCAACACTGTCAAACTTTTTACTAAGTCTGCACTTCTATTTCTACTAGTTTTTTCTCATCGTTCCTATCATCCTTTTCCTCCTACTTAGGACTGTGTGACTGTAAATTGTTGCTTGTATCCTACAATTTTTATTAATATTGATTGTTTCTTCATTGCTTATTTGACCCCTGTGACAATCATTAAGTGTTGTACCACATGATTCTTGACAAATGTACCTTTTTCTTTTATGTACACTGAGAGCATCTGCACCAAGACAAATTCCTTGCATGTCCAATCACACTTGGCCAATAAAGAATTCTATTCTATTCTATTCATCCACCAGCTAGTAAGTAACACAAGGTTCCCCTCGCACATATGTGCTAGTCATTACCGACTCTAGAAGGTGGTACTCATCCCCGTTTCCTCCTCCTCCTCCAGGCCTTGACTGTGACACCTCAGATCTAGAATTTTGGCCAGACGCAATGTTGTGGTTAGCTCTGGCCCAGCTCCTGCCCCAAGAAATGTGCAGGTGGATGTGGGGGAGACATCCACATGCCACAGGCCTGTTTTGCTCCCGATGGAATCTGCCGACGAAGCCTCCTCTGACCTAGGAAGAGTGAGTGACAGGGTAGAGGGGAGTTTGGCAGACAGCCCAGGAGGAGATCAATCATCTGTATCATCCTTGGATTCTGAACAAGAATTAATGACACATCCACGCATGCGTAGAGTGATGCATAGGAGACAACAACTGAAGGATTATTACAAGAGAAAATGAGGCCACCTGTGGTTGGGTGGGGCTCCAGTAATTAGGGCTGTTGCTATAAATAGCATGCGTGTGGGTCTGGCCGTTGTGAAAGAATATCTGATCGCAGTTCTTCAGGAATCGCGTGTTGCTGTTTTCTGGACTTTGTTTGTTGATTTTTCACGCCTTTGAAACCAAAGCAGAGCAACATGTGTGTGTGTGTGTCTCACTTCGTTGGAAGAAGAAGGGGTGTGAAGTTTCTTCACAGCTGCTAGCTAAGTACTTAATAACTGCTTAAGGGAAATTGTAGACTACCCTGTTGTTTTGGGACAAGTGCTCTTTGCAATACAAAAAGAGTGCTTAGTCTATTTTGAATTTTGTGATAAAGAACATTGTTTTGAATTTTCAAACATGTGTGTGTCTGAAATTTGTATCCTTGAATTTTCGGGAGGCTCCTACCAGAGAGCCCAGCAGAACACGCAATAGCCTTTTCATACCTTTCGGGAGGAGAAACAAAGCAAAAGGAAGGCCTGACCCTTGCTCATCAAACGCAGTGACAAAGAAAAGTAGATGTTTATATAACATGTGGAACTTGTTCAAAAAAAAAAAGTCGGATGGCTGCATTTGAAGGAATCAGGGAGTGGAGAAGAAAAATGGAATCCTTCTCGAGTTGGCTGGAACAGCGTTTCCCAACCTTGGCAACTTGAAGGCATCTGGACTTCAACTCCCAGAATTCCCCAGCCAGCCTTTGCTGGCTGGGGAATTCTGGGAGTTGAAGTCCAAGTATCTTCAAGTTGCCAAGGTTGAGAAACACTGGGCTGGAAGATGCAAATGAACTTGTTTGCTTGTCAAAATGCTATCAAAATCCCAGAAGGAAGGAGCGGTCTAATTCCTTTTCTTTTTCTTCTTTTAAGCAAGACAGATCTCTTTGATGCAAAGTGTTTTTTTTAAAAACAAAACAAAACAATCGGCCAGCGCAGAAGGATACATTTTCATTAAACAGCAGGACTTTGGTACTCTTAGTGGTTTTGTTCTATGAATTAATCATGGAGCATCTAAAGTGCAAATAAATAAATAAATAACAGAGCCCTCTGTGGCCCTGACATAGCAAAATGAGGGTCGTGGATAGTTATTCATGGTCAGCAATTGGGGAAAAAAGTGGATGTTTAAAAGAAAGAAACCATCAACTTATAGAATACGGTATTCTATTTGGGAAGCAAAATTGCTCTCAGCAGAAAATCTTACATAGAAACATAGAAGACTGATGGCAGAAAAAGACCTCATGATCCATCTAGTCTGCCCTTATACTATTTTCTGTATTTTATTTTAGGATGGATCTATATTTATCCCAGGCAGGTTTAAATTCAGTTACTGTGGATTTACCAACCACGTCTGCTGGAAGTTTGCTCCAAGGATCTGCCACTCTTTCAGTAAAATAATATTTTCTCATGTTGCTTTTGATTTTCCCCCCAACTAACTTCAGATTGTGTCCCCTTGTTCTTGTGTTCACTTTCCTATTAAAAACACTTCCCTCCTGGACCTTATTTAACCCTTTAACATATTTAAATGTTTCGATCATGTCCCCCCTTTTCCTTCTGTCCTCCAGACTATACAGATGGAGTTCATGAAGTCTTTCCTGATACGTTTTATGCTTAAGACCTTCCACCATTCTTGTAGCCCGTCTTCGGACCCGTTCAATTTTGTCTGTCTGTCTGTCTGTCTGTCTGTCTGTCTGTCTGTCTGTCTGTCTGTCTGTCTGTCTGTCTATCTATTTTTTATTTATTTTTTATTTATTATTTACTTACTTACTTACTTACTTACTTACTTACTTACTTACTTACTTACTTACTTACTTACTTATTTATTGGATTTGTATGCCATCCCTCTCCGCAGACTCGGGGCGGCTAACAACAGCAATAAAACAGCATATAATAATAATCCAATACTAAAACAGTTAAAAACCCTTATTATAAAACCAAACATACATACAGACATACCATGCATAAAATTGTAAAGACCTAGGGGGAAAGAACATCTCAATTCCCCTATGCCTGGTGGCAGAGGTGGGTTTTAAGCATCTTTTTGTAGGTGAAGTCTCCAGAACTGAATACAGTATTCCCAATGGGGTCTCGCCAGCTTACATGGGGGAATCCCTCTGAGTAAGTCATGTGTGGGGGGGCTTGACTTACCTTCAGCAACTGGCATAGCACCTGTTGAAGCCACATGGCCCATGGTGATCCACAAAGTTAGTCGCTACAAATCTCTTCCGGATTTAAGGGCCAATCCCTGAGCAGAAGCAAAGATTCACCTTGGCTAATGGAAAGCTTTGTCTGGTTCCTTTTCTAGGATTTTCTCTGCTGCAGAGTCATTTTCACACCTTTCTGAATGAAAACCTGAAACAAGACGAAAAAAGAAATGTGCAGCTGACAAAAAAAAACCAAAACCCAGTCTCCCTTAATCACAATGATGAATCTGAGCTTTTCTAAAGAGGATGTCACCCATAACAGGTCCTCAAAATTTGTTAATGAAAGAGCATTATGCAGGGCAAATAGTATTGCTACACAGCTTTTATGTTACTTGCTATAATTAGCCAGGCTGAAAGAGACAGACTGATAAGACTAAGAGAACTGTGTTTTTTTTAAAAAATTAAGTTGAATGTCTATGATGCTACTTTTCGCTCAATGTTTCCAAACAATCAATTAATACCGTGTTTCCCCGAAAATAAGACACTGTCTTATATTAATTTTTGCTCCAAAAGTTGTGCTACATCTTATTTTCGGGGGGGGGTACCTTATATTTCTCAAATAAGACAAATTCAAAGGCAGAAAAGCTGACACCCTCAAAGAAAGTGTACTGTATGGTACACTGATTACGGTACAGTACCTGTCAGTATGGCACCCACTCACACAAACAACGGCACTTATATGGTAGAACAGTATACTCCCGCTATTGCAGCTTCCGGCCACCAGAGGAACTGCAGTCTAAGCACTGTAGTGGAGACTGTAATGGCGGTGAGACAGTAGCAGACTATGTCTGCTGTACTGGACGGTACAAAGCGATGGAAGGGGCCAGCAAGGGACGCCACATTATTACGGTACCGCTATGAACAGCTTTGAATGGTACCGTATGTTTTTCCACTGTACCGTATGTAAACTTGACTACGCCTTATTTTCGGGGGGTGCCTTATATTAGCAAATTCTGCAAAACCTCTGACATGCCTTACTTTCGGGGTACGTCTTATTTTCGTGGAAACAGGGTACCAACTGACGTTCGACCCAGGAAAAGGTACGTGTGGAATGAAAGAGCATTGTGCTCAGGAAGAATCTTAATTAAAATATAAAGGTGGCTAATCAAGGCGTAATTAAAAGTGGATGGCATGGTCTTTTCTGGCCCCTGAAAAATGGGTTATAGTGAACAATTCTTTGGCCTCCAACGAACACTTAACTTCCAAGCATGTATCTTTTCCATGGTGGCTTGGTGGTCGTTATATACTGCTCAAAAAAAATAAAGGGAACACTTAAACAACACAATATACAGTAAGTAAATCAAACTTCTGGGAAATCAAACTGTCCACTTAGGAAGCAATCAATTTCATGTGTTGTCAGCACATTCAACTTTGTACAGAACAAAGTATTCAATGGGAATACAGTGATCCCTCGATTTTCGCGATCTCGATCTTCGCGAAACACTATATCGCGATTTTTCAAAAAATATTAATTAAAAATATTTTCCCACCCGATGACGTCACTCTCTTCCTTTCTCATCTTTCTTTCTCTCTCTCTTTCTCTATCTTGCTTCTTCCTCTCTCACACTCTCTTCCTCCCTCTCTCATCTCTTTCTTTTCTTCTCTCTCTTTCTCTATCTCTCCCCCTCTTGCTCTCGAGCGGCGGGCGGGCGGGCGAGCGAGCGAGCGGCGGGCGGGCAGTAGCGAGGAGCTGAAGATCGGGGTTTCCCCTTTGCGTGGGCGGCGGGGAAACCCCATCTTCGGCTCCTCGCTGCTGCGGCGCTGCCGAGCAGATCAGCTGCTGGGCGGCCGAAGGAACCTTCCCTGGGTCTTCCCAGGTGCGGAAGTAAAAACACCATCTGCGCATGCGCGGCCATGGAAAACAGGGCGCGCATGCGCAGATGATGTTTTTACTTCCGCACCACTATATCGCGAAAAATCGATTATCACGAGGGGTCTTGGAACGGAACCCTCGCGATAATCGAGGGATCGCTGTATTTCATTCATTCAGATCTAGGATGTGTTCTTTGAGTGTTCCCTTTATTTATTTATTTATTTTACCAGTGTGCAAAAAGCGCCAAGAAGTTCCACTTCCCTTTTTATTGGAGGCCCTTCCTAATTAGTTTAGGGGAAAGCTAATTAACCCCTGGCAACTGTAATCTAAAATTTACCAAGCCAAAAAAATTTCTTCTCTTCTCTGCGGTGATAAAGCTTTCCTGAAAGAAAAAAGCATCTGCTGAGCTTCAAAAGGCAAAGGATGCTGGTGGAGGAGAAACATCGTATATTTTGGGGTTCAATGTCCAGGAATTTTACTTGAATGTCCAGGAAGGCTTACTAGGAAAGCTTTGAAGAATCATTGCAAGATGGAATTTACCAACCTTGATTAAATTAAGTGACATAGAAGCCCCAGCTCTAACGCTGGCCCCATACACTCTTCTTACTACTCTTTTCTTACTCTATTTTTCCATCCTTCCTCCTGTTGTATTTCTTCCCTTTCTTTCTCTCTCCTTCCCCAATCATGCATCCTATATAAGTAAACTATAATTGTTAGAATGTGCATTACAGTGGTCCCCCGAGTTTCGCGATCTCGAGCATTGCGAAACGCTATATCGCGATTTTTCAACCCGGAAGTAAAAACACCATCTGCGCATGCGCGCCCTTTTTTCAATGGCCACGCATGCGTAGATGGCGCCGGGCAGATCAGCTGCTGGGCGGCTTCCCTGGGTCTTCCCCCTCTTGCTGGCAGGAGGGCGAGCGGCGGGCATCAGCGAGGAGTTTGCATGGGCGGCGGGGAAACCCCAGCGCCGCTTCCCAGCTGAGTCCTGAAGCCAAACGTGGAAGTTCGCTTCAGGACTCAGCTGGGAAGCGGCGCGAGCGAACGGCGTGGGCGGGCGAAGGGCGGGCGCACGGGCAGGGAGGCGGCGGACAAGCGGCGGGCGGACAAGTGGCGGGCGCGGCAGCAGCGAGGAGTTTGCGTGGGCGGCGGGGAAACCCCAATCTTCGGCTCCTCGCTGCTGCGGCGGAAGTAAAAACACCATCTGCGCATGCGCAGATGGTGTTTTTACTTCCGCACCGCTACTTCGCTAAAAACCGATCATCGCGAGGGGTCCTGGAACGGAACCCTCACGATAATCGGGGGACCACTGTATACAGTAATCAATAAACATATTTTTATAAATTTAGTGACCAGATAAACCTAATCCAAAGGTCACCACACTATAAAAAAAGGCAGATTGGCTGTAGGGAAAGTGCAGAGAAGAGCAACAAAGATGATTAGGGGACTGGAGACAAAAACATATGCAGAACATATGCAGCTTCTTGGATGAGAAGTGAAACGTCTTCAAAGAAAAAAACAGAAAGTTCAGTTGCCACTTGAAAAAAGCACCTTTGGGACATACGAAGAACGGTTGCAAGAACAGGGCACAGCTTGTCTGGTGAAGAAAAGGACCACGGGAGACTTGATAGCAGTGTTCCAATATTTGAGAGGAAGGGGTGAAGCTATTTTCCAATACACCTGAAGGTAAAAGAAGGAATAATGGAAGGAAACTGAACAAGGAGAGATTCAACCTGGAAATAAGGGAAAAAAATTCTGACAGTGAGAACAATCAACCAATGGAACAGACGTTGTGTGAGTTTCATCACCGGAATCTTTCAAAAAGAGACTGGACAGCCATCTAAGGGGTTATTTTTGAGGGGAAGGGGGTGAAAGAACGATTATCTTGGGAAAAACTGTTGACAAAGCTAGTGACCTACAAATTGTATTATTTCTTATGCTTTCTGCTCCACTAGGGAAGTCTTAATTGAGGGGTCCTTCATTATGAATTAATAACCTTTCATTATTAGGGGTCCTTCATTAACATTCATTATGTACTGGACTGACTAACTAACTAACTAACTAACTAACTAACTAACTAACTACATACATACATACATACATACATACATACATACATACATACATACATAAATAAATAAAAATAATATCATAGAAACATAGAAGACTGACGGCAGAAAAAGACCTCATGGTCCATCTAGTCTGCCCTTATACTATTTTTTGTATTTTATCTTAGGATGGATATATGTTTATCCCAGGCATGTTTAAATTCAGTTACTGTGGATTTACCAACCACGCCTGCTGGAAAGTTTGTTCCAAGGATCTACTACTCTTTCAGTGAAATAATATTTCCTCATGTTGCTTTTGATCTTTCCCCCAACTTCAGATTGTGTCCCCTTGTTCTTGTGTTCACTTTCCTATTAAAAATACTTCCCTCCTGGACCTTATTTAACCCTTTAACTTATTTAAATGTTTCGATCATGTCCCCCCTTTTCCTTCTGTCCTCCAGATTATACAGATGGAGTTCATTAAGTCTTTCCTGATACGTTTTATGCTTCAGACCTTCCACCATTCTTGTAGCCCGTCTTTGGACCCGTTCAATTTTGTCAATATCTTTTTGTAGGTGAGGTCTCCAGAACTGGACACAATATTCCAAATGTGGTCTCACCAGCGCTCTATATAGCGGGATCATAATCTCCCTCTTCCTGCTTGTTATACCTCTAGCTATGCAGCCAAGCATCCTACTTGCTTTCCCTACCGCCTGACTGCACTGTTCACCCAATAACCCTTCATTATTAGGGGTCCTTCACTAACCTTCATTATGTACTGGACAAAATAACTAATTAACTGAATGAATGAATGAATGAATGAATGAATGAATGAATGAATGAATGAATGAATGAATAAATAACATCATGAGTGCAAGAAGGGAGAGGATATACATGGAAGAGGATGACAACAACAACAACAACAACAACAACAACAACAACAACAACAACAACAACTGCAGCATCCTTGGTGCTCTCTGAGCTTGGTTGTTTTCTCATAGGGGTTTCACTACCCAAACTAGGTAACATAATCAGTGCTAGTAGCAGTATTGGGCTGCCCCTGGTATGCCTGGTATCACCATTCCGGTAGCAGAAGCGGTAATGCGTGTACATCGGCACATCCCTGCCACATACGTACCACCATGCAAGAAATCACCAAAAACTGCCAAAATCTCACGCCATGATGATCGCATGCATGCACGTAACCAAAAAACCCGGCAAAAATTGCCAAAATTGCGCGCGTGTGAACGTCCTCGCGTGAGATTTCGGTGACTTTTGCCAGTTTCTTTGCTACCGTGCATTGGCCTCTGGGACCAATCCGGTAGGGAAATTAAGTCCGGCCCTTCAGTGGCTAGAAGGGAGTGTCTGATGGATTACCCAATGAGCATTGTCTTGCCAGCTTTGATAACGTTACCTAGTTGGGTAATGAAAGGCTTCCAAGAAATCAACCAAGCTCCAGGAGCACTAAGGACCCTTCATTTCAGCCCCGAGCTACAAACATTCTCCTTTATCAAAAGCCCTCCTTATTCACATAGGAACCTTATTTATTTATTTATTTATTTATTTATTTATTTATTTATTTATTGATTGATTGATTGATTGATTGATTGATTGATTGATTGGATTTGTATGCCGCCCCTCTCCGGAGACTCGGGGCGGCTAACAGCAACAATAAAGCAGTGTACAATAGTAGTCTCATGTTAGAAATAATTAAAAGCCCATTAATATAAAAAACCAAACATACATACATACATACCATGCATAGAATTGTAAAGGCCTAGGGGGAAGAGGGTCTCAATTCCCCCATGCCTGACAGCAGAGGTGGGTTTTAAGCAGCTTACGAAAGGCAAGGAGGGTGGGGGCAATTCTAATCTTTGGGGGGAGTTGGTTCCAGAGGGCTGGGGCCGCCACAGAGAAGGCTCTTCCCCTGGGTCCCGCCAAGCGACATTCTCCTATCATACCACTGCCCACCTCCTTGCCTGCCCTGAAATACAGCAAGTGCCTTAATCTGTCTCCTAGAGTTCATGAAGATATCTGGGTGATGGATGGACTGTCCTTGGAAAGAAAAGTGTCTGTATAAATACATGAAGCATCAGAAAGGAGGCCGCACTATATCAATCACTTTCCTACGTCTATATTGCCGGAGAAAAGCAGTAGCTGTTGTTTTTCTTTCTACTGTCAAAACGGTGAGGAGTTGGTTATGCTATTGATATGATTGAGAAGTGACATTGGGTATGCCGTAGTGCCACCCTGATTGGACAAAGCCTCATTTTAAAGAAGCGTTTGTGGTGTTTTTTTTAAAAAAAAGAAGGAAAGAAGATCTAATCATATTTTATCCTTAAGAAGTCTGTAAGGCAGCTGCAGTTTTGTTATTTTCTTTAGACTATCACGTCCTGAAAGCTTATCTTTGGGGGAAAGGTTCTATGGCTCTGTTCAAAGGAGGAATGCACAGGTTATTGTGATTGTTTATATTTTATTTAATCAATGAATAGGCCACCCATCTCATATAAATGATAGTTTGGACAAGTCTTTTTTGGGGGGGATAGGGTGGGGGGGAATTGACAATGGTCCTAGAGACAGAACAAAAGCTACGACACTTTAAATTTATTTATTTATTTGTTTATTCAATTTTTATGCCGCCCTTCTCCTTAGACTCAGGGTGGCTTACAACATGTTAGCAATAGCACTTTTTTTTTTAATTAAATGAAACACATTCAAAATTAGTTAATATGATCCATTTCCATCGATTTAACATTTCCCTCCAGTCAGAGGAAAATTATTATTTGCTGACAACTTTCTGAGAATGACATCAATGTTTTAGAAGTTTCAGGAATCTGTGCATTCTCAAGCAATGCACTCTTAAAATAAAAGGAACCACTTTCATTTATTGAAAAAAAAGAAAAAAGAAAAGAAAAAGATAGGGTAGGGTAGGGTGGAATGGAATAGAATAGAATAGAATAGAACAGAAATTCACAGAGAAGGGATTTAAAATCCATGTTGTGGTTTGTGATCTTCCTATAATCATGATGGAAGGCAGAATTAGCACCATGGTCAGCTCAAAGTAGACCAAACTTCAGTCCTGGGGTTTGTTTGTTTGTTTGTTTGTTTATTTATTTGTATGCTGCCCCTCTCCGAAGACTTTATATTACAGTGTTCCCTCGATTTTCACAGGTTCGAACTTCGCGAATAGCCTATACTACGCTTTTACTAAAAAATATTAATTAAAAAATACTTCGCGCCTTTTTCCTATACCACGGTTTTCCCTACCCAATGACGTCATATGTCATCGCCAAACTAATAATTTTTGCAAATAAATAACAAAAAAATAATTATTGTTGATAAATAATTATGTTTATAAATATCAGGATCACTAAGTGTCTTATTCAATGGTGAGTACCAGTAATAATGGTGAGTAAATGGTTGTTAAGGGAATGGGAAGTGGTAATTTAGGGGTTTAAAGTGTTAAGGGAAGACTTGTGATGCTGTTCATAGCCAAAAATGGTGTATTTACTTCCGCATCTCTACTTCGTGGAAATTCGACTTTCGCGAGCGGTCTCGGAACGCATCCCCCACGGAAATCGAGGGAACACTGTACTATTATATTTTTCAGTCTATAAGATGCTCCGGACTATAAGACAGACCTACTATAAGACAGGCCTCCATCCCTAAAACACCCCAAAATCCATGGAAGTATGCAATGTTCACGTTCATCTGCCCAACAAGTTCAAGTTACCTTGAAAAAGGTTAATCACTGTGAGTTAATAATTCATCTTTAGTTATCTTCTTTGGGCTGTATATCAAGTTGATATTAACCTCCGTATAAGCTGCAAATGCCAGCCTTTAAAAATAATAATAAAATAATAACATGCCTATACAAAGGAAAAGGCAGGAGCTGTTTTTGTTTTAGCTGTGACTGTTTGAATAATTGATCAGCACACCATCTCTCTGTTAGATTGGATATCTGACTAAACACAAGACTGGGGGTATTTTTGATCCATCCCCAAACTGACCAATCACCCCTATAAATAAAACAATGATAGACTCTAGAAATGCTGGCTGGATAGGAAGCAAAAATGTAAAGCCCTGGAAAGCAGAATTATTCATCCACTTATTTCCACAACCTTTCAATTCTAGCCTTCCTTCCTTAGAAACATAGAAACATAGAAGACCGACGGCAGAAAAAGACCTCATGGTCCATCTAGTCTGCCCTTATACTATTTCCTGTATTTTATCTTAGGATGGATCTATGTTTATCCCAGGCATGTTTAAATTCAGTTACTGTGGATTTACCCACCACGTCTGCTGGAAGTTTGTTCCAAGGATCTACTACTCTTTCAGTGAAATAATATTTTCCCACGTTGCTTTTGATCTTTCCTCCAACTAACTTCAGATTGTGTCCCCTTGTTCTTGTGTTCACTTTCCTATTAAAAACACTTCCCTCCTGAACCTTATTTAACCCTTTAACATATTTAAATGTTTCGATCATGTCCCCCCTTTCCCTTCTGTCCTCCAGACTATACAGATTGAGTTCATGAAGTCTTTCCTGATAGGTTTTATGCTTAAGACCTTCCACCATTCTTGTAGCCCATCTTTGGACCCGTTCAATTTTGTCAATATCTTTTTGTAGGTGCGGTCTCCAGAACTGAACACAGTATTCCAAATGTGGTCTCACCAGCGCTCTATATAAGGGGATCACAATCTTCCTTCTTTCCTTCCTTCCTTCTTTCCTTCCTTCCGCAAATAATTGCCATGCAACCAAAAATATACAATAGCTTGTAGTAATTTAAATTAATGGATCAGGGAAAATTTGTTTGAAGAAAGAAAGAAAAAACAACAGAAAGAAAAAAAATGTGCTTTTTGTCTTTTTTTTCATTTGTTTATCCTAGCCCATTTATTATTAAAAAGAAATCTGAAGCGGGGTTCCAAATCAACATGGCAAAATATGAAAGAATAATCAGACGAGGACAAATGGGGATTGTATAGAGTAAAAGGGATAAGCATGAGGTAGCATGCTTGGGTAACACTGTCTGGTCGTGCATGTTTGCTTTCTCAAGGATTGCCTTAAGCCTAATGCTCAGTTGCACCTCTGTGATCATTTGTCAGCTGCATAACTACGTTGGAAGGAAAGTTAAGCGAAGCATAGAAACATAGAAGACTGACGGCAGAAAAAGACCTCATACTCCATCTAGTCTGCCCTTATACTATTTCCTGTATTTTATCTTAGGATGGATAGATGTTCATCCCAGGCATGTTTAAATTTACCAACCACGTCTGCTGGAAGTTTGTTCCAAACATCTACTACTCTTTCAGTCAAATAATATTTTCTCACGTTGCTTCTGATCTTTCCCCCAACTAACCTCAGATTGTGCCTTCTTGTTCTTGTGTTCACTTTCCTATTAAAAACACTTCCCTCCTGAACCTTATTTAACCCTTTAACATATTTAAATGTTTCGATCATGTCCCCCCTTTCCCTTCTGTCCGGTAGTGAATTCCACGCTTCGACAACTCGGTTACTAAAGTCGTATTTTTTACAGTCAAGTTTGGAGCGGTTAATATTAAGCTTGTATCTGTTGTGGGCTCTTGTGTTGTTGTGGTTGAAGCTGAAGCAGTCTTTGATAGGCAGGACATTGCAGCATATGATCTTGTGGGCAATACTTAGATCATGTTTGAGGCATCTTAAATTCCTCCATGTAATCCTTCCGTTAGCCCAAGGGAGCAAAAGTCTTTTTGCAAAGACGTTAATTTTGCAGACGTCTTTTGCAAAATCTCGCCCTTCCTCCCACTTTTGATCAAGTGGGTTTTATCACCGACATCAATTGGCAGAGGCTAACGTCCACGTTGTCTTCAATACTACATCTTTCTGTGTTGTGAGTTTATTCCTCCTCCACTCACCCCCGCAAGGAAGGGGGGGCAATCTTCTTTAATGTATGGATGGATAATTGCTTCCCTTCCCATAACCTGTTTCAGAAAAATGCGCACGCCAAACCTACTCTTCAGAAGATTGAGCAAGTCTCTTAGGTCACCGAGAAGAAAGACCCACCTAGAAAGAAGCAGCAGGGAAGGAGAAGGAGAAATGTCTTCACAGGGGTGATCTTTTAGATAATATCCACCATACGGTGCATTCCTGGGGAAAGTAAAGGGAGTGGAGGAGGGAGAAAGATAGAAGAGAGGGATTGATGTGAAGAAATTCAATATCCTAGCAGGGAAGGAAGTTGCTATCCCAATCACAAAGAAGAAAAGAGACAAGGATCTCCGAGAAATAACCCAAGCTGAACTTCACTGGAGGCAGCAGAAAAACACACACACACTTTTATTGAAAACCTGGCTTTGCCGGCAGACCTGGGGGCCGTGAGCAGCTGACGCCCTTTAATTCCAGCCACTGCAAGACTTCCGGCCACGGTAGGTGTTCTGTCTGGGTCACTCCGGAAGCCAATACCAACCCAAAAAGAGAAGCCAGACACACCGATAAAAGGCAAAGGCAGTTTATAAAATTCAAGAAAAAACACAGGTAACAGAAAATGTCCTTACAAACAGGAAAATGCTGTATCTTCAGATATATCCACGAAGGCAAAAGTCCATGCAGCAATACAGGATTCTTGCTGCCAAGACGAGGCTGTAGATAGCAGACCTACACCTCCCATGGGTCTTCCAAACTGCTGGGCCACAAGCCAGCAACAGAGACGCCGAGAACAAAGCAGGACACCGTAACTCCAATTGATAACACTCCACTCCTTGCCTGCCTTTTAAACCCTGCTAAGGAGGACCACACCCAAGCCCAGCTGTTCCTAATTCAGTGCTGATAATACTTCTTTAATTGCTCCTTTCTCTGATCTGAACGTCTCTGTCGCATGTCAATGACGACTTGTGCTTCATCACCTAATGACTCCAAGCTACTGGCTGGGGAGAGCCCCCCCCCCCAGGGCTTTCATGCTGTTCTCCTTCATCCCATTCCTGACTTTCCTCTCCCCCGTCCGACTGTTCAGCCCCCTCCTCTTCGCTGTCATCCTCCTCCGGGCATGGAGCCAGCAGAGACACAGCCGGTCCCTGAGCAGCGTCAGGCTGAACCAAAACAGTAGGACTGGAATTTTAAACTGTTTTCATATTATTTTTTATTGTCGTAAGCCGCCTCGGGAGCGGGCAGCATGCAAATTTCACAAATTTATTTATTATTATTTATTTATTGGATTTATATGATGCTCCTCTCCGAGGACTCAGGGCGACAACATATAAAAACAACAGTTCTGGAGACCTCATCTACAAAAAGATATTGACAAAATTGAACGGACCCAAAGACGTGCTACAAGAATGGTGGAAGGTCTTAAGCATAAAACGTATCAGGAAAGACTTAATGAACTCAATCTGTATAGTCTGGAGGACAGAAGGAAAAGGGGGGGACATGATCGAAACATTTAAATATGTTGAAGGGTTAAATCAGGTTCAGGAGGGAAGTGTTTTTAATAGGAAAGTGAACACAAGAACAAGGGAACAGTTAGTTGGGGGAAAGATCAAAAGCAACGTGAGAAAATATTATTTTACTGAAAGAGTAGTAGATCCTTGGAACAAACTTCCAGCAGACGTGGTTGGTAAATCCACAGTAACTGAATTTAAACATGCCTGGGATAAACATATCCAAATCCAATTGGAATACCAAGGAATCTATGAAATCCCTTGCAAAACATGTGCAGCCACATACATTGGACAAACCAACCGAAGAGTAAGTGCACGCCTTGCAGAACATGTGAATGCAGTTAAAAAAGAAGATAAGACTTCCTCCCTTGTCCAGCACATTAAAAAAACAGGGCACAAAATTGACTTTGAAAAAACTAAATTACTTCACAAAACAGAGAATTTATATAAAAGAATTGCCCTAGAAGCCATAGAAATTGAAAGGAGCCCCCTTTGCATGAATAAAAGAGATGACACGTCCCGCCTACCAGAAATTTGGAAACCAGCCTTAAACAAAAAAAACACTTCATAAAAATCACCATTCAATCCTTCTAATAATTATGATTTTGGACTTTTGAAATTTGAAAACCAGCCTTAAACAAAAAACACTTCATAAAATCACCATGTCAATCCTTCTAATAATTATGATTACACCAACCAATCAGATCACTGAAACATAATCACCCAATCTATTTGCTACATTCAAACCAAATCTCCACCCCCACACTATACACTAGGAAGAAATGACAGTTGCAGACATTCCATTTTACAACAGCACGAAGCTTGGAAACTTCAGCCTGATGATGGTGGATGTGATTTCACCGAAACGTCGCATAAACATGCAAAATATTACACAGGGCAAAACCCGAACTCAGAACAATCTACATATATATAAATATATATATAATAAATAATAAATAATATATATAATATATATATATATATAATATATATATATATAATATATAATATATATATAATAAATAATAAATAATATTTAATTTTGGGTAGAAAAATAGGCGCCCATATTTTACTGGGTTTTTTGGAATAGATACCATTTATTCTGGGACACCCCTTTATATGAATTTATCACATGATGGAGGTGCTTCATTTACCTGAATATGAATCTATGGATAGCAACAGTTACAAGAGTCATGGAACGATGCATTACATTTTATGGTGTAAAGTCAAAGGTTAAACTTATTATTGCTCATGGCAGGCCAACCTTAACCTCAGAATTAATGTCATAAACAAAACAACAAAATTTAGTTTGTAACTACAACACTCAATGGGGTAACAGAAAACAGTCTCTAAAGAGTTACGGTAGTGGCAGGATGCCCCCTACTGGTTCTTATGCAATATTAATCAGGATGGTACTGTCAAAAAGAAGAAGAGGAAGAGGAGGAAGAAAAGGAGGAGGAGGAAGAAGAAGAGGAGGAGGAGGAGGGGAGGAGGAAGAGAAGAAGAAGATGATGAAGAGAAAGAGGAAGAAGAAGAAGAGGAGGAGGAGGAGGAGGAGGAGGAGGAGGAGGAGACGAAGGGGAGGAGGAAGAGAAGAAGATGATGAAAAGAGGAAGAAGAAGAAGAAGAAGAAGAAGAAGAAGAAGAAGAAGAAGAAGAAGAAGAAGAAGAAGAAGAATGGGAGGAGGAAGAGGAGGAGGACACAACTGTGGGGTCCTTGGTGCCTTCTGAGCTTGGTTGTTTTCTTGCAGACCTTTCATTACCCAACTATGTAACATTATCACTGCTAGAAGGAGTGGTGTTTGTGGAGAGGAGGAGGAGGAAGATGGAGGAGGCGAAGGAGGACGAGGAGGAAGAGGAAGAGATCACTGTGGGGTCCTTGGCGTTCTCTGAGCTTGGGATCTTCTCGGAGAAATCCCTCCTGCTAAATAGACAAAATAGCTCCCTTCCAAGGTCCCTTTTAACTCTGTTATTGCAGCAATTCTGGGAGGTGTATCACAATTGCACAAAACCATCCACTTCCCGAAGGTGCCATTCATACCAGATTGTGAATCAGAGGTTCCCAACGAAAATCGTTTCCTGGTCTATCTCGACATTGTTTTTTCTTGGCCGGCCTGTTGTGCCTGAAAATGCAAAGCTAAAACGAGGCGAACCCTGAACACGGCAAACGCCCTACGCCGAAATGCGGAGGCGTTCTACACATCCCCCCGCCAACCTCCCTGTGTGAACTCTGAGCAGCTGAGTCAGCGGATGCCAAAACACCTGCAGGTCTTAATACCTAATTAAGGCGCGTTCGAAAAGTGCTCCAAGCATCATTCTCTAAAACCAGATGTGCCGTCCATTAATTAAAATCGCTAACACCCAGCCTCCCAGGCCACCGAGACTATAACCGGGGGAAAATGTTTGGCTGCTCTCTCCTTTTCAAATATTCATAATTTCCACTTCCACCCCAAGCTCTTAGCAACTGGGTTAGAATATCCCAAGTCCAAATCAGAGAACTTGTTTTGACAGCAATTCTCAAAGTGCACCCGAACTGGCAGAACTGGGGAGAATGAGCATATTGTGTGTATAGCTAGTTGGGTTTTACAATATGTAACTTATCTACAACACTCCGTGGCCTGCATTGGCTGCCGATCAGTTTCCGGTCACAATTCAAAGTGTTGGTCATGACCTTTAAAGCCCTACATGGCATTGGACTGAATACCTCCGGAAACGCCTGCTACCGCACGAATCCCAGCGGCCGATAAGGTCCCACAGAGTTGGCCTTCTCCGGGTCCCATCGACTAAACAATGTTGTCTGGCGGGCCCCAGGGGAAGAGCCTTCTCTGTGGCGGCCCCGGCCCTCTGGAAGCAACTCCCCCCGGAGATTAGAATTGCTCCCACCCTCCTTGTCTTCCGTAAACTACTTAAGACCCATCTATACCGCCAGGCATGGGGGATTTCAGACACCTTTCCCCCAGGCTTATTATAATTTATGTTTGGTATGTATGTGCTGTTTGGTTTTTAATTATGATAGGGTTTTTAGGTTGTTGTTTTTTAATATTAGATTTGTGCCTGTATAATACTGTTTTTATCGTGTTGTGAGCCGCCCCGAGTCTTCGGAGAGGGGCGGCATACAAATCTAATAAATTATTATTATTATTATTATTATTATTATTATTATTATTATTATTATTATGCCAGCAATGTATGGTTAAAGGAATTAGCAAACTACTGCTTTAAGAGCTGATGTTGCAGTCAGCTATAAAAGGGTGCCAACAACGTCTCTCTTCAGCCTAGAGGAGGCAACGTTGGCCCTTCTATGACTTGTGGACTTCAACTCCCAGAGTTCCTGAGCCAATCATGACAGCTGAGGAATTCTGGGAGTTGAAGTCCACATTTCGTAGAAGAGCCAACTTTGCTACCCGTTGCCTAGAGCTTTGAGACTCTCCTTGATATCTCTCTGATTCTATGCTGGTTTGTCTATATCAGTGTTTCCCAACCTTGGCAACTTGAAGATATTTGGACTTCAACTCCCAGAATTCCCCAGCCAGGAATGCTGGCTGGAGAATTCTGGGAGTTGAAGTCCAGATATCTTCAAGTTGCCAAAGTTGGGAAACACTGGTCTATATGACTATTCCATTGTAGGGACTGCTGTGTGTAGCAGGAACTATGTGTTCTAATGTTGGTCTGTATATGTATTGAGTAAGGCTTGCATTGCAGATGTGTTGAGAATACTGTATGCTTTCTTTGAGCTTTCTCAATTTTGAATGGCCAACGTATTTATCCAAAGCACCAGAAAATGAGACAAGAAATAATGGATGGAAACTAATCAAGGAGAAAAACAACCTGGAGTTAAGGAGAAATTTCCTAAAGGAGAGAACAATCAACCAGTGGAACAGCTTGCCTCCAGAAGTTGTGGGTACTTCATCACTACTTAAGAGACTTTAGAAATAAACACAAGAACAGTTTTCCCCCCAAATGCCATCACTCTGCTAAACAAATAATTCCCTCACTACTGTCAAACTATTCACTAAGGCAGCATTACTATTATTAGTCTTCCCATTGCTCCTATCACCATCTCCTCCCACTTATGACTGTAATTTGTTGCTTGTATCTTTACAATTTATATTTTTTTCTTGATTGCTTATTTGTACCCATTGACACCCATTAATTGTTGTGCCTCATGATTCTTGACAAATGTATATTTTCTTTTATGTACGCTGAGAACAAATGCACCAAAGACAAATTCCTTGTGTGTCCAATCACACTTGGCCAATAAAGAATTCTATTCTATTCCATTCCATTAGAATACTACTCTACTCTATAGATTGATTGATTGATTGATTGATTGATTGATTGATTGATTGATTGGATTGAACTTGTAGCTTCCCGTTTTCACAATACTAAAAGCAGAACATCAGATTGGCATTCATTTTATGACTGGAGGGTGCATTGGCTCCATATTATTATGTATGGTATGTTTGTGTGTATGCTTTTTAAATAATGGGTTTTTTAGACTTTTAATGTTAAATCATTATTTTAGACTTTTAATATTAGATTTGTTGTTGTATATTGTTTTATCACTGTTGTGAGCCACTCCGAGTCTGCGGACAGCGGCAGCATACAAATCTTACTTACTTACTTACTTACTTACTTACTTACTTACTTATTTATTAGATTTGTATGCCGCCCCTCTCCGAAGACTCGGGGCGGCTAACAAAAAAAAAAAGACAATATGAACAAATCTAATATTAAAAATAATCTTAAAAACCCCAATTTAAAGAACCAATCATACATGCAAGCATACCATGTATACATTCTATAAGCCTAGGGAGAAGGGAAAATTTCAATTCCCCCATGCCTGACGACAGAGGTGGGTTTTAAGAAGCTTGCGAAAGGCAAGGAGGGCAAGGAGGGTGGGGGCAACTCTGATATCTGGGGGGAGCTGGTTCCAGAGGGTCGGGGCCGCCACAGAGAAGGCTCTTCTCCTGGGTCCCGCCAAACGACATTGTTTAGTCGACGGGTCCGGAGAAGGCCAATTCTGTGGGACCTAACCGGTCGCTGGGATTCGTGCGGCAGAAGGTGGTCCCTGAGATATAATATTTATTTATTTATTTATTTATTTATTTATTTATTACTTAGATTTGTATGCCGCCCCTCTCCGAAGACTCGGGGCGGCTCACAACACGTAGAACAAATCATAAATAATGTGACAAGTTTAAAATAATAATAATAATAATAATAATAATAATAATAATAATAATAACAACAACAATAATAATAAATAGTTGATGGCAGCAACAGACTCCAGATTAGCCTGTCAAGAAAGTCAGCAACGGCAGAGAAAGTACAGAGAAAATGAATGAAGGGGAGAAGCTGGTATCCATGTCTTGTATTATCTTTGCATCTGTACATCAGATTCATTGTTGACAAGAATATGGCAAGGACATGTCAATGCATGACTCAATGACTCAAATCCTTTGCTTTTATTCTGATGGAACTGTTCGGAAGGCAAGGAATTCAGCATTTACAGAAACCGAGTGGGAGACAGAAAGAGCTACACAATTGTTTCTGGAGAAGCCATTTGAAATTTCTCTTCTTAGATGAGATGGTCAAATAAAAAATATGCTGTTTCTGGATAAAAATATATATGTTGTTTCTGGATGAAAGTATCAACCCTTAGACCAACCTCTCCCTTGAAATTCCTTCCACAAGCGGCTTAATACGCATAATTTTCCATAGTACATTTGCAGATGCTATGTCTTCCCATTGCAGTGTTTTTCTACTATCTTTTGTTTTAAATTGCAGTGGACATTTTAATTGTAGACGTCTCTATCCCTGAACTGCAGAGTCCTTAATTGACTTAAAACTGGATAGAAATTACTAAATAAATAAATAAATAAATAACAAGCCTCAAAGGCATTTGACTAAGAACACTACAAGTCCCAGTAATCTATTTTGTCCAATACACGATACATATAGAAGAGAATAGACACGAAGTAATGTATATAAAGAAAATATATAAAAATAGAGAAGATATATGAAAGGAAGAAAGTACTGTATATATGATATATGAGATAAAGGAAATGCAGATATATACAGGTACTGTATACTGTATACAGGTATAGATAAACCTCCATTTCCACCCACCTCCAGGTCCAAACCTAGCGCCACAGAGCAAACGGGGGAGGGGGGAGAAAGAAGCCAACAACAGACCGACAGAGGGCGCGAACGGCCCCATGTTTCTCCCCACGCCCGCCAGCTCGCTGCCGGGAAGCAAAGCCCCGCCCACCTCCTTGCCCTCACTCAACATGCCGGGCCGGGGTTTCGTGCGGGCAAGAGAACGATACAGGGAAAAGGAAAGAGGGGCGTGGTTGCGTCGGGCGGTGACGACCCCCGCCGGCCCCGCCCTCCTCGTTGTGTCGCGGACGGCGCCTTATGGTGACGTCACGGTTGCATAGCGATGAGGCCTAGGCGCTTCCGGGTTAAGGGAGGCGACGACGGCGACGGCGCAGGGGACTTTCCCGGGCAGCGGCGGCGCTTGGCGGGCCCGAAGCGATGGGAAGCGGCAGCGGCGGCCTCCCCCGCCGGTTCTCCTCCTCCTTCTCCTCCTTTTTGTATTCCTCCGTCCGGCGCAGCCGCTTGACTCGCTGTGGCCGCGCGGGGCCTCGCTAATGGCCGCCTTCCGCCCCTTCTCAGCCGCGCCGTCGGAGGACCGGACCCGACAGACGGTGCTGGATGAGTTCACGGCGCCGGCGGAGAAGAGCAACTTCCTGGAGCGGAACCGCGGCGGCCTCGAGCGGCTGTTCGGGGTGCGCCTGGCTTTCTTGCTGGCGGCGAGCGGCGGCGGCGGCGGCTGGGCTCCCTCGTCCACCGCCGGTGGCCGCAGGATCTGGCTCAGCCTGCTGGGCGAACGGGAGCGAGTGCGCAGCGCCAAGGTAAGGCCGGACGGGGGAGGAGAGCGCATCCCCAGGGTGGCTCTCTGGAGGGTTTGAGCCCAGGGAAGGGCTGGTGACAGATCGATTGATTGTTGTGACAGATTGATTGTTGTGAGCTGCTCCGAGCCCTCAGAGAGGGGCGGCATATAAATCTAATAAATTATTATTATTATTATTATTATTAATTATTATTAATTATTTTTGATTGATTGATTGATTGCATTTATATGCCGCTCACTCCAAACGGACTCTGCATGTGGAGAAGCTCAAATTGCCTTCGCTGGGGTTGTCCCCACGTAGGACAGCTAAGCCCTCCACTTACAACGGCTCGTTTCAGAGTTACAAAGGGCGCTGAAAACATTTACACTTACACACTGCTTCACAGAGCTTTTGCAACCCTTCTTTAAGGGGTTTACAGAGTCGGCCTATTGTCCCCCAACAATCTGGGTCTTCATTTGACCCAGCTCAGAAGGCTGAGTCAACCTCGAGCCGGTCAGGATCAAACTGCTGGCAGTGGGCAGAACCTGCAATACTGGGTACTAACCATTATACCAGGAAGGAAGAAAGAGCAATATCACTGCTTATATAAGTCTTTAAGTGCTATCACTATTCCTTCCTTCCTTATATACCACTTCATAATGCTTTTACGGCCTTCTCTAAGCAGTTTACAGTGTCAGCCTATTGTCCCTCAACAATCTGAGTCCTCATTTGACCCACCTTGGAAGGACAGAATGTTGAGTCAATCTGGAGCCGGTCAGGATCAGACTGCTGGCAATGGGCAGAGCCTGCAATACTGGATATTAACCATTGTACCAACAAGGAAGGAAGGAATAGCAAAAACACTTAGACTTATATAAGTCGTAAGTGCTATTGCTATTCCTTTCTTCATTATATACCACTTCATAATGCTTTTACAGCCCTCTCTAAGCGGTTTACAGTGTCAGCATATTTCCCCCAACAATCTGGGTCCTCAGTTTACCCCCCTCGGAACAATGCAAGGCTGAGTAAAACATGAGCCGGTCAGGATCGAACTTCTGGCACTGGGCAGAGCCTGCCATACTGCATTCTAACCATTATACTATGAAGGGAGTGAGGGAGGAGAGGAAAGAGAAGGAAGGAATAGCACTAGTGCTTACACTTATATACCACTTCACAGTGTTCTCACAACCCTCTCTAAGTGGTTTATAGTGCCAGCCTCTTCTCCCCCAAGAATCTGTGTCCTCATTTTACCCATCTTGGAAGGCTGAGTCAATCTGGCTGACCATTTGTCACACTTGTCACTGTTGCAGCATACCCACAGTCACATAGTCAAATCAAGTTTGTTACAGTCAAAAGACCAGAAACCAGAACAAATAAATACACTCAACCAATATCCATTATCTAGATGAAATAACAACAGATAAGAATCCATATTAAAATCATCATTTGGCATCCAGTCTGTCATTGAGTAAGTATACTATAATATAGTTTCCATAGAGGCATAAAGATAGTTATTAAATACTAAAATACAAAAAAAATAGTAATGCAGAAGGGTTTTGCTTCATTAGTTGTGTAAAATCGCTTTTGTAGTTTAGTCACATGTTTGCGACAAATCTAGCCACCTGCATGTAATCAGAATCAGGATGCATGGTAAGTTGGCACGTATTTATGACAGGTTGTAGTATCTTGAGGTCACATGATGCCTTGAGAACAAGCAAAGCCAAGTTCCCTTAACATGTTCCTAATTTAACAGCTGCCGTACTTTGCTTAATAACTGTGGCAAGAAAGGTTGTACAATGGGACAAAACCCACAGCTAATGTTCTCACTTAGCAACAGAAATTTGGGGCTCAGTTATGGTTCTAAGTTGAGGACTACCTGAGGTTCTCTAGGTTCTGAGTCTTTAAACGTCTATAGAGATTCTCAGTCATTGGTTGTCCCAAAGGTCATCTTTTTTCATCTTTCTTTGACAAAACATCTTCAAAGGAAAAATAAAAGTCCAGTTGCCTCTTGCTAGGACTTGGATATTAAGTGGATACTGTATTTTACACCTTTTGGATAAGGTAGAGATTGTGGGGAGGCTGGGAGACAGAAGAGAGAGGAGGCATAAACAATTGAGAGATAACCGGGGAGCCAGCTGGCCGCTAATCTCATCAATGAATGCCAGCTTTGTCCAGATGAAAAACTGTCTCACTTTTCATCTAAGAAACTTCTTTGGCTCTGACTGAATAGTGGGGAACAGAAGAATTATACTTTGAAATACTTTCAAATAAATCAAGAAAGTCCAGTTGCTTTTGAAAATTGCCTTTAGAATGATTTGAGGCACTGCCTTTCCCCAGTTCCGTCTCCCCATCCCAACAGGACCCTGCCTGCTAAGGAGCTTTGTTTGATAGGACTCTGGAAGAGCCTTTTCTGCCTTGGCACCTCTTGGAACATCATATCTTCCCCTACCCTGTCATTGTCCCAACCTATTGATCTATTGAGGGCCTCAGCAAACACAGGTTTTGTTAGAAGAGGATTTTTGTGGCTTAGGGTTAAACTGTGGGGTTGTTGGTACTGTCTGGTTGGGAGATCAGTTAAGCAGAAAACAATTCTCCAATCAAGGAACCACAAAGTCAGACAAACACTAAACAACAGCCTAATCAGGAACCACTAGGAAGAAAACAACACTCTACCAATATTGACAGGGCAAACTACTTGTAGATAAACAGAGAGCAAACTGGACTCTCTTGTTGAGTCATGAAATATCTGCAAGAAAACAACCAAGCTCAGAGAGGTTCAAAGATCTAATTGTTCAACCCTGAGCTACAATTATCCCCTTCTATTGACACTTGTATATAAACAGAGAGCAAACCCCCAGTCCTTTCTAGCACTGATGATGTTACATAACTGGGTAGTGAAACATCTGCAATAAAGAAAGTGAAAAATAACCAAGCTCAGAGACTGACCCAGTTGAATGCTAGTCTTGAGGGATGTAATCTACCTCCACGATTATGTGCAGGAACGACTAAGATCTCATATTTGTGTACATCCTCAAATTTCACATGTATGCCTCTGCCTCACGACATGAGAGGAAATAAATGAGTTACAATCTCTTATCTGAAAGACTTAGGCTTGTGGCAGATCAACAACTAAATAATTGTGAGATGGAGGTCCTTTTCCCAAGACGGAACATCAGTTTGGCTCCCTTGGATTCCAAGGGACTCAACGCCATTTGGCTTTCATCATTGGCTGAAAGAAGTACAGTCTCTGAGGAGCTGTATTCTTCCTGCTTTCCAAAAAAAAAAAATCTCCCTCTAACTCTTCACCAGCCTGACCTCTCCATTGGACACAGAACCAAAAGTGGAGCAGAGCTTTCACAGCAGAAAAACACTGAACAAAAAAGCAGGCACACCTTGTTGTGATGCTGTTAGCAACTGTGTTTATTCTTTTTTTGGGGGGGCGGGGGGAAGAATTCCCATGTTTTATTAAGAGGGCTAAGCAGAGAGGTCCCGTGTCTTGTCTGTTTTTTGCCATGGGAAAGATAGTTCTGAGCAGGCAGGAAGAATTAAGTCCATTTAGCCTAGGGGTGTCTACGCAAACCAGTAGTAGTTCCCCAAGTTCTGAATCAAATATTAGGGATACTGTACTTCATATTTAAGATGTCAGGCATTGAACTTAGATAATTGCTTTTTTTCCCCCTCCTGCATAGTATG
Source organism: Erythrolamprus reginae (assembly GCF_031021105.1). Lineage (NCBI taxonomy): Eukaryota > Metazoa > Chordata > Lepidosauria > Squamata > Dipsadidae > Erythrolamprus > Erythrolamprus reginae. Next base: position 8,132,998 of record NC_091958.1, read on the forward strand.
GTGTCTGTAGAATTTGGATATTAGCAGACTATTTTATTTTACATCCCTTGCAAGAGATTGTGGGACAGCTGGGAAACAGATGGAAGAGAGAGGAGGCATAAACAATCGAGAGATAACCAGTGACCTAGTTGACAGCTTATCTCATCCATGCTAGCTTTGTCCAGATGAAAATAAATCTGGAAAGATGTTTTTCAAATGAAAGAGACTTCTATTCATTTACTGTAAATGCTCACTTTAATTTATCCACCGTAGATGTCATTGGGGAAAAATTACTCCGGATTAGCCTTGAGGGTATTTATCTAAAATTTCTGAACAGTAGTTCTTCCTTTACCTTTCTTCCCATGCCTGACCACCTCTTCTTTCTCCTGCTCTGGCTAAGTCTTAATTAATATTTGTAATTTAAGATTCCACTGTGGCTTGAAATAACCATGGCTTTAGTGGAAAGAATGCAGACCTTCTCTAATGGAGCCTTATAAAATCACCACAAAACAGTATTCTCCTACCCAAACAGTGAAATTGACAGTGAAATTGACCTCAGTGTGGACCATTATTTCCTGGGTATTTATGTTAATATAACAAAGAGCATATCCTGTCTTTTATTTAGAATTTGTGATAGGAGTTTCTGTTTTTGGAATGCCCGCATTAATAGTTATTATTAATAATAGATTGTGGAGCAAGTAGGAGATTTAATAAGAGTATGGGGCCAAAAGACTTGAGCTGGCAACTGGTGAACAAAGACTTGAGATGCTTTGCAGGAAAATGTGCATTTCTGAGATGGAAAGGGGAGAAAGTTACAGACATAAAAATATTGTTTTGTTCTGCCTCTTTCTGAGGCTAAGTGGTAAATTGTAATGGCTGAATTTCCAATAGTAGGATCAGAACCCTGCCAGTTATGTACAGAAGCATTTTGAAATCCTTAGCCTGAAGAAAAGAAGAATTCTTAGCATGTGCTTTATAATCATGACTTTACAATTAGCGAGTGCCTCATTTGCCTGTGGGCTTAAGCATTTGGGAACTAAAGGGCTGCAGAAGTCTCAACTCATCCAGGAACTGAAACTTCCATTCAGATGGCCCAGACTTTGCTCTCTCACACACCGTGCCTCTTAAAAGTCAAGAGTGAGGACAAAGGTTAGCATTTTATGTAGGTCTTTTGGTCCCCTGGCTCATATTGTTGCCTGAGGGGTTGAATGTATAATTATAAAGCATCCGCAGGTTCATTCGATTTGGAGGAATTCCTCTCACGCTGGCAAAAAGAGGGAGGAAAAATATGTGTAAAGATCTTGGCACCAGAATGTGTTCCTCTCTAATATTGTCGCTATAATGTGTGAAACAGGAAAGGAGGTGATGAGCAGAATTAGTAATAATATGTCTAGGCGCACATGCTTTTCTGAATAGCGATATCTTTCATTCAGAGCAGAAACCCTCTCTCTCAATGATGGCAAACCTTTTTCTCCTTGTGTGCCAAAAATGGGAATGACAGTACACAACCTGCCCCATGCTTGCCACACTGCGCATGCGCACACCTCCATGCATTCCACCCCTCCATTGGGTAATTTTTCACCCTGAGGCTTTCCCGAAGCATCTAGAATGCAAAAAACGACCCAATGGACAAAGCGGACGTTTGCAAAAATGGACTTCCAGTTTGCCCTTTGTGCCATTTTTTGCCCTCCAGAGGCTTCAGGGAAACCTGAAATCTGGGGACGTTAGAAACGCGCACTGGAGCTGAGATAGGGCAATGCATCGCGTGCCCACAGATGTGGCTCCGCTGGCAAGTGTGACACATGTGCCACCTTTGGCACGCGTGCTATAGGTCCGCTGTCACGGTTCTATGTGAAAGGGTCTGTGCTTTTTCGAATGCTTGCTGGGTTTGAGTTCAAAACCAAAGTGATTTCATTCACACCTTCCAAAACAAAAGCACTTTGGAGCTTGAACTTGAAAAGCTTGTCTTTCACACATTAGGTGGAGGAAAAGTTATATAGCCAATTTGGGCTGTTCTGCACGTTCCATGATTATTGTAGCGTAGCGGAGAGGGCTTTCATAACTAGGATTTCTGCCCCATTCTTTTAACCTTCCAAGAATCCAAAAATAGGCTGTATAAAGAGGTGGTTTGTTGGACAGCTCCTGTTTTGCTTTTCCCAATTCATTGGATCAGCAGCAGTTTGAGCAAGAGATTTGTTCAGATCAAAGTCGCACAATATCACCTTTTATAAATAGAATTTTAAAGGAATGGGCTTTCCACCAGCTGTCATCAATCTAACATTCAAAGGTAGATTTATTCCAGATACAGTGATACCTTGTCTTACAAACTTAATTGGTTCCCGGACGAGGTTCTTAAGGTGAAAAGTTTGTAAGATGAAACAATGTTTCCCATAGGAATCAATGGAAAAGCGATTAATGCGTGCAAAGCCCAAAATTCACCCCTTTTGCCAGCCGAAGCGCCTGTTTTTGCGCTGCTGGCATTCCCCTGAGGCTCCCCTCCATGGGAAACCCCACCTCCAGACTTCTGTGTTTTTGTGATGCTGCAGTGGAATCCCAGCAGAGGAATCCCAGCATCGCAAAACCGAGCGCTTCGCTGGCAACAGAAGTCTGGAGATGGGGTTTCCCAGCGAAGGGAGCATCAGTGAAATCGCAGCATCACAAAAACATCAAAATCCTCGAAACCCCACCTCCAGACCTCTGTGTTTTTGTGATGCTGTGATTTCGCTGAGGCTCCCCTCGCTGGGAAACCCCACCTCTGGACTTCCGTTGCCAGCGAAGCGCCCGTTTTTGCGTTGCTGGATTCCCTGCTGGGATTCCCCTGCAGTATCACAAAAACACAGAAGTCCGGAGGTGGGGTTTCCCATGGAAGGGAGCCTAAGGGGAATCCCAGCAGCGCAAAAATGGGTGCTTCGCTCGCAATGGAAGTCCGGAGGCGGGGCATCCCAGCGGCGGCGGTGGGTTTGTAAGATGAAAATAGTTTGTAAGAAGAGGCAAAAAAATCTGAAACCCCGGGTTTATATCTCAAAAAGTTTGTATGATGAGGCGTTTGTAAGACGAAGTATCACTGTATTCGTTTAGGTCTTTTGTGGCTTTCCCCCTGAAAATTGGTATTGCAATTAGAAATAAACTGAGAATCTGTACACAATGTTTTAACATCACTGTGTTCTAATCATTTACCCAGGTCATCCCATATTTCGAATTAGTTAAAATTTCTGGACATTCATCTCGGAGGATAGTGTCACGAATGGTTTGTGATTGGCAATAAAAAACAGACGTTCCTTAGCCAAATTGGATCTTCACCACTGTTCACCTTTCCTCCTGAATAGCTCTTTGAAAAAAGGAATAAGCATACAAATTAGAAACTTTGGACTTTTGATATCAGTCAGTTGCCCAACTGCGAAAGCAGTTGAGCTTACACAATTTTAACTCGGAACTCTTTTGTATTTCCGGGGTAAAACCGGAATGTTGCAATACATATTGCTTTAGCAGTAAACATAAAATATAATCTAGGCTTGAAAGAGATGTAAGAACTGTGGCTACTTCCAAAGCCAGTAGAATGGTCCGTTTTTCAGAATCTGAAGGCCACTATAGCTGCTTCTGCTGTTTGTACACCGAAGACATTTTCCTTTACATTTCCTCTACCTCCATATTCTTTTACTAGTAAAATCTGGAATACGATCAGCTGCATTAAAATGGTATAGGATGAGTGTGTGGGTCATAGGCAGAAACTACTATTAGCGGAATCAGATTTTTGGGTTATGTGAAAACTCAAGATATTCTTTGCTCAAGATATTCTTTGCGGTAGGGAAAGCAAGTAGGATGCTTGGCTGCATAGCTAGAGGTATAACAAGCAGGAAGAGGGAGATTATGATCCCGCTATATAGAGTGCTGGTGGGACCACATTTGGAATACTGTGTTCAGTTCTGGAGACCTCACCTACAAAAAGATATTGACAAAATTGAACGGGTCCAAAGACGGGCTACAAGAATGGTGGAAGGTCTTAAGCATAAAACGTATCAGGAAAGACTTAATGAACTCAATCTGTATAGTCTGGAGGACAGAAGGAAAAGGGGGGACATGATCGAAACATTTAAATAGGTTAAAGGGTTAAATAAGGCCCAGGAGGGAAGTGTTTTTAATAGGAAAGTGAACACAAGAACAAGGGGACACAATCTGAAGTTAGTTGGGGGAAAGATCAAAAGCAACGTGAGAAAATATTATTTTACTGAAAGAGTAGTAGATCCTTGGAACAAGCTTCCAGCAGACGTGGTTGGTAAATCCACAGTAACTGAATTTAAACATGCCTGGGATAAACATATATCCATCCTAAGATAAAATACAGAAAATAGTATAAGGGCAGACTAGATGGATCATGAGGTCTTTTTCTGCCGTCAGTCTTCTATGTTTCTATGATTCAAAGGAAATGGTTTGGATAGTACAAGAGTAAAAATCAGATATTTTTGGAATGTTGGCTTGGGCTAGGATTGGGCAATGTTTCCCAAGCAAGAGGGAACCAAACGCCTGATTTAGAGTTGCCGCAATGGGTTTTTTGGACGGCTAAGAGATTTCCCCCTGGTTACAATTGTGCTTAAAGGTGAAAAAAACCTGGAATTATAAGTGAGCAGCCTCTTTTGTAAAGGGATGTTTCAGAGATAATTAGGGGATTGAAAACTAACACGTACAAATAAGGGCTGCAGGAATTGGATATGTCTAGGTCAGTGAAAATGTTCCAATATTTGAGAGGCTACCACAAAGAAGAGGAGGTTAGCCTATTTTCCAAAGCACGGCAGAACAGGAAGTATTGGATGGAAACTAATCAAGGGGAAAAGCAACCTAGAACTAAGGATAAATTTCCTGACAGAACAATTAATCAATGGAGAAACTTGCCTCCAGAAGTTGTGCGTGCTCCATCACTGAAAGTTTTCAAGAAGGGAAATAAATGCAATATTATAGTAGAGAAGGGTATTGTAGATAATTCTGTTGGGTAATGCAAATGAAATTATACGGGTCATTCTTTGTCAAGTGGACCAGGTGCCCACTTGATTGATTTTTGAAGCCTTATTTGAAAAGAAACCATCACAGAAACAACATATATGATAGGAAATATGTGCTCTTTCTAATGAAACAAAAATGAAGATGGTTGAAGGTGAGAAAACAGAGAGCTCTGTTCCATCCCCTACAATCCCCTTCATTAGAAAGAGCACATTTTTCCTATCATATACATGTTGCTTTTGTGATGGCTTCTTTTCAAGTAAAGCTTCAATTTCACCTGGCCCACTTGACAAAGAATGACCCATATCCAAGTGATATTTCTGAATGGAAATGCCTTAGTTAAGTCATTCATTTCTCATGAAATTCATCATTCCAGGAATTCTAAAAATAGAAAGATTATCTTGAAGTGAAACTTAATGAGCTGATGAGGCACTTTCATTGGTGACTGGTGAATTGGTTTTCCCCATGTCCTGAATGCAGACTTGTTAAGAGAGGTTCCATAAACCAGTGTTTTTCAACCAGTGTGCCGCGAGACAGGGTCAGGTGTGCCGCGAAGCTCAGAGAGAGAAAGAAAACAAGAGAAAGAAAGAGAAAGAGAGAAAGAAAGAGCAAGAGAGAGAGAAAGAAAACAAGAGAGAGAAAGCAAGAGAGAAAGAGAACAAGAGAGAAAGAAAGAGAGGAGGGAAGGTGGGAGAGAGAAAGACATAGAGGGAAGTAGGGAGGGAGAGAGAAAGAGAGCAAAAAAGAGGAAAGAAGGAAGAGAGAAAGAAAGAGGGATGGAGAGAGAAAAAAAGAGGAAGGGAGAGAAAGAGGGAGAGAGAAATAGAGCGAAAGGGAGGTAGGGAGAGAGATAATTTTTTTGTCCAAACTTTTTTTAGCCCCCCCCCTACACCTCCCACTCAATGTGCCCCATGGTTTTGTAAATGTAAAAAATGTGCCGCGGTTCAAAAAAGGTTGAAAATCACTGCCATAAACAATAAATGGGATTAACACAGATTTTTAAACCAATACATATCCCGAAGAAACATAGAAGACTGACGGCAGAAAAAGACCTCATGGTCCATCTAGTCTGCCCGTATACTATTTCCTGTATTTTATCTTAGGATGGATCTATGTTTATCCCAGGCATGTTTAAATTCAGTTACTGTGGATTTACCAACCACGTCTGCTGGAAGTTTGTTCCAAGGATCTACTACTCTTTCAGTGAAATAATATTTCCTCACATTGCTTTTGATCTTTCCCCCAACTAACTTCAGATTGTGTCCCCTTGTTCTTGTGTTCACTTTCCTATTAAAAACACTTCCCTCCTGGACCTTATTTAACCCTTTAACATATTTAAATGTTTCGATCATGTCCCCCCTTTTCCTTCTGTCCTCCAGACTATACAGATTGAGTTCATGAAGTCTTTCCTGATACTTTGCTTAAGACCTTCCACCATTCTTGTAGCCCGTCTTTGGACCCGTTCAATTTTGTCAATATCTTTTTGTAGGTGAGGTCTCCAGAACTGGACACAGTATTCCAAATGTGGTCTCACCAGCGCTCTATGTAAGGGGATCACAATCTCCCTCTTCCTGTTTGTTATACCTCTAGCTATGCAGCCAAGCATCCTACTTGCTTTTCCTACTGCCCGACCACAGTAGGTGGTCTCCGGTTTGTCTCCGGTCATCTACTTTTCTGCAATATTCCTCTGCAGACCTTTTTGGTTTAGCAAAGCACAACCTTGTGGCGAATCAATTGACAGCAGGAAGCTACAGATAATCCATGTATGTTCTCATGATGTCTGTTGGTCCCCCCTCTGATCTAGCCCTTCTGAAAAACGAAGACTTGGCTAATTATTTTTTCTGGCATTCTCCTGAATGAGTTGTTTGCCTTCATGTATTTGCAGCTACTATAAAAAGATCTCTTGGGACACAATTCAGTTATTATGATCCTATGTTTTTCCTATTTTTCTCAGCGCTTGATTATAAATGTTAAGTAATTAGATCCAGAAAGCTTTTTTTATGTTGTGAAGAATTGAAGCACGAGGTTAGCACAGAGCAACACAAACAAGACAAAGGGGCAAATTATACTTCGTGGTGCTATAAAAGTCTTTCATACAAGATCTGATTAATTAATTGGGCAAAAGTGTCTTTCCTTAGATTTCTCCCAGAGGTTCACAGTTGACAACTGCCCAGGGTGGATAAAAATATTTTTTTTAATTTTATTTTAATAAAATGCTTTTGGGGTAAAAATTCTATCCAGAGAAGAGTTGTCTATATAAATACATTAATAATGTAGTTTACTCAGTATGAAATTGAGCTTGGTTATCTAGCATGAGGCTGTATATTCTGAAATATTGAGACTGTCGGTGAGTCAACAGCAGGGCAGAGAAGGAGCCGCTACAGGACAGATGACTGTTGCTTTTTAAAAAAATATGATTTAAATCAACTTGCTTTAAATCCAATCCACCCTGCAATGGCCTAATTTAAGGATTATTCTTCTCTTTCTCCCCCATCCATTTTGTAAAAAAAAAAAAGAAGGGTGTTAGTCCAGGAGGAAGAACAATAAAAACAATAAGTCATCCTGTTGACAGAATTTAGAGTCGTAGCTTTAATCAGGCACAAATTTCAGAAGCTGAACCAATTGCCTTTATTTATTTATTTTTTGTTTGTTTGTTTATTTATTTATTTATTTAGTTATTTATTTATTTATTGGATTTATTGGATTTGTATGCCGTCCATCTCCGCAGACTCGGGGCGGCTAACAACAGCAATAAAACAGTATATAACAAAATCCAATACTAAAAACAGTTAAAAACCCATTATATAAAAAGCAATCATACATACAGACATACCATGCATAAAATTGTAACGGCCTAGGGGGAAAGAGTATCTCAATTCCCCCATGCCTAGCGACAGAGGTAGGTTTTAAGCAGATTTCGAAAGGCAAGGAGGGTGTGGGCAATTCTAATCTCTGGGGGGAGTTGGTTCCATAGGGCTGGGGCCGCCACAGAGAAGGCTCTTCCTCTGGGTCCTGCCAAGCGACATTGTTTAGTTGACGGGACCCAGAGAAGACCCACTCTGTGGGACCTAACTGGTCGCTGCGATTCGTGCAGCAGAAGGCGGTCCCTGGGGTAATCTGGTCCGGTGCCATGAAGGGCTTTATAGGTCATAACCAACACTTTGAATTTATTAAATTTATTAAACCAATTGCCCTAATTTATGCTTTCTCTGTCCCCTTCCCTCCCCCCCCCTCTCCTTTTTGTAGGAATATATTAAAGGAATCTGTGAACCCGAATTGGAAGAGAGGGAATATTATCCCAAAGACATGCACTGTATTTTTGTAGGCGCACAAAGCCTCTTCCTGAATTGCCTTATACAGGGCACCTCTGCCGATATTGCCGTAGTGGAGATTGGGACGCTCGGTATTAAAGGCCGGACAGAGCCTGTGGTCATGGCCAGGAGCCACATCCAGCAGTTTGTGAACCTCTTCAAAAGCAACCTCAACGATCAAGGAGTCAAGGAATCGGAAGTGAAGAGACAGTTCAAACAGCTCGTCGAAGCTCACGCAGATAAATACACCATGGACCTGTTGATCCTGCCAAGCTCGCTGAAGAAAGAGCTGCTGAGTCTCGCGCAGCACGAAGGCGGCGAAACGGAAGGCAGAATTGCAGACCCTGGCCCTTCCGATGGGACGTTAAAATTCCCACCTCTGATGCAGAAACTACCTATTGTAAGTAGCGATGTCAAAGCGGGTCAGGAGGAGGCAAGGAACAACGCAGGTACACCGGTCTCTGAATTAGCCAAGCAAATGGACACAGTTTTTCCCGAGTCACCCGAAGGGCATTTCCGGCCCATAAATGGCCTAACTTCCCTGGAGGCCTCTGTCTTCAAGGAAAGGCAGTCGTGTAAGCGAAGGTCCTCGGATGGCGACGAGAGGCTTCCAAAGAAACAGTTTTCGTTCGAAAACAACCAAGAATCTAAGCCGTTGCCCTGCAAAAGACAAGAGGACATAGTGCTGATAGATTTGGTCTCGGATTCAGAGGAGTTACTCGATACAAGAAACGACGACGAAGTAAGCGAGGAGATGGAATACAAGATCCTGGTCAATTTTTTCAAAAGCATGGGCTACTCCAAGGAAATTGTAGAAACAGTGATTGGTGAGCATGGACAGTTGGCTGAGCCCCTGGTCCTCCTGGAAGAAATTGAGAAGAAGAGCAAGATGGTTACGGAAGGGGAAGAGAAGGCCCGAGCTATTTCGCAGAATGCTGAAACACAAGCGAAGAAGGATAAAGGCAGTTCTGGCATCGGGGTCCACCCAGATCTAGGCTGTCAATCAAAGCCATCCCCAAACGCAAGTGTCTCTGTTTCTCAAGCAGCCCACAAAGACCAAATCCGTGGATCGGACTCTGGAAATCAGAGTGTTCTTTTGGGTCACAAAAACCCATGGAGTAAAGAGCCCAGTAAAATACAATCAAGTTGTTCAGAACAGGGTAGCAAGGCGAGCCAGGTGGAAAGCGATGGTTTCCTGAACGCCTGTAGTAATGCTCCCACGGCAACCAAAGATAAGAAAGCCAAAGATCCGATCTTGGTAGCCAGGGGTGGCTGGGACAGCTCACACCCACCCATTCAGAAAGATACGCTGGTCCTTCGGGGATGTTCTACCCAATCACCCGCAGCGTATGACCAACAGGAAAACCGCAATCCCATGCAACTCGGAACCCAGCAGATCCCTTCCCAAAAACCAAAGTACTTTGCAGATCCCACCCCTCCTCTGCTGTTAAGAAGTTCTTATCCAGAAAATAAAACGGAAGGACTTCACCCCCATCATGTAGATCCTTCGGTCACCGGGGTTCAGCGGTTTCTAGAGGCGTTGAAAACACCGTACAAGCTGGAACTGAAAAATGAGCCCGGGAGACCCCACTTGAAATACGTTGTCATAGACGGCAGCAACGTTGCAATTTCGTGAGTATGGACCATCCTTCGGTTTCTAGAAAGATGTAGAGGTAGTGGTTCTCAACCTTTCTAATGCCGCGACCCCTTAATACAATTCCTCGTCTTGTGGTGGCCCCCAACCATAAGCCTAGCGCCAATTCTCCCAACAGAGCTTTAAGCTGATTGGCAGGAAGATAAGAGGGACACACCCACTGTAAATGCCTGATTGGTTGGATAGAGCCGGGGTGGCGCAGCAGGTAGAGTGCTGTACTGCAGGCCACTGAAGCTGACTTTAGATCTGAAGGTCAGCGGTTCAAATCTCATCACCGGCTCAAGGTTGACTCAGCCTTCCATCCTTCCCAGGTGGGTAAAATCAGGACCCGGATTGTGGGGGCAATATGCTAGCTCTGTTAAAAAGTGCTATTGCTAACATTTTGTAAGCCGCCCTGAGTCTAAGGAGAAGGGCGGCATAAAAATCGAATAAATAAAATAATAAATAATAATAATAATAAATGGTAAAAATATGTTCCAAGGTGCCAGAATAAAAAACTTTAGTTCCTAACACCATGGAAAAATTGTCTTTTCCCATGGTCTTAGGCGACCCCTGTGAAACGGTCTTTCGACCCCCAAAAGGATCGAAACATGGATATTGACTGAAGAAGTATGGGGAAGGGGCAGGAAATGAAAGAAGGCAAAAACGATAAAAAGAGTTTCTCTGGGGGGGGGGGGATATGAAATAACTGAGATGTGTTTCTGTCTTTAACTTGAGTTTGAAATTGCAGCCTTTCTGCATTTCCTTGAACAATACTCAGAGCAATTCCCGTAGTTCACCTGTGGTTCCGAATTATCATAAATGAATTAATAATATAATGGTGCTATAGTTGGAATTCCCCATTAAGTTTACATGTCCGTTGGCATCCTTATCACCTTAAGAAGGCATAATAATCCCTTAGAACGCAACAAGTCCCTGCCTTCTTGCTTGTATTTACATCATCTATTTCCTCCCCTTACTTGCCTCTCGGATAATCCCCATGATACATGTTTAAATCAGTATGGGAGAGTATCTTGCACTGTGGAAACTGTTGTTTGGATTCTATCCACTGACAGTTGAAATGAACCGAAGTAGCACAGGTAACTGCTAAGGTAACTTTATTTGTTTTAGCTGTGTTTGCAGTGTTGGGGATGGATTTTAAAGCAGGACTTCAGCAGGCAGGAACCATAGTGAAAACAAACTTTATTTTATAAACAGAAAAAGTTCATTGAGCCATCTGCGCTTTATCAAGCAGCTTCTAACAAAAACATGGCTACAAGCACACAAGAAGGTTAGATTAGAATGTGCTCGCTCACATAAGCAAGCGGATATATATATATAGGAAACAGAGAAAGATAAGGATTGTGGGAGTGATGTAAGAGGGGGGGTGATCAGAGCAAATAAAGAAACACAGCAACACTTTAACTAAGGAAAGTCTCTGTTGGCTGGCAATCTCAGCGTGACATGCAGAAGGTAACATTATTTGAGGTTCGTTTTATTTTTCCTTTAGCAATAGCCCTTAGACTTTATGTGCCATTTCATAGTGCTTCACAGCCCTCTCTAAGCGGTTTACAAATGTCAGCGTCTTGCCCTTAACAATTTGGCTCCTCATTTTACCCACCTCGGAAGGATGGAAGGCTGAGTCAAACTTGAGCTTTTCAGAATCGAATTCCCGAGTGAGCAGTGAGTTAGCCTGCAAGTACTTACCGGGATTACTGCCACAGCTTTAGATGAAATTGCAGTTCTAAAAATAAATAGTGATAGGTAAGACTAGACAACCCGGAGCTTCTTAGGTTATCCTTCCAGAAAGATTTCCTTACCAGATTCCTGAGTGCCTTCAACAATGAGAGAACTCCTAATGTGCTGCTTTCATTGAGACAGCCAAAGTACATTCAGTGATGTCTGTGCTTCGAAATTAGCACCTGTCAAACATCAGCAAAGGAAATGCTTTATGACACTTAGTATTATGTCTTAAATTTATTTATTTATTTATTAGATTTGTATGCCGCCCCTCTCCGTAGACTCGGGGCGGCTCACAGCAATAATAAACAATATATAACAAATCTAATAATTTAAGAGAAACAGTAAAAACCCCATTATTAAAAGCAAACATACACACAAACATACCATACATAAATTGTATAGGCCCGGGGGAGATGTTTCAATTCCCCCATGCCCGATGGCAGAGGTGGGTTTTAAGGAGTTTACGAAAGGCGAGGAAAGTGCGGGCAGTTCTAATCTCTGGGGGGAGTTTGTTCCAGAGGGTCGGGGCCGCCACAGAGAAGGCTCTTCCCCTGGGCCCCGTCAAACGGCATTGTTTAGTGGATGGGACCCAGAGAAGGCCAACTCTGTGGGACCTAATCGGTTGCTGGGATTCGTGATTGAATGGTTCGGTTGAAAACGTTTATGTCCTAAAATATTTTATAAAATTAGCCAAACTTTAATTGCTACAAATGTGTCATGGGTTCCAGATTCCCCCAGCGGCTGGATTTTGGGGGTAGGGGGTGAATTCTGTAAATTAAGAGTACCTTGTTTCAAAAGGTTTTGCCCTTTATCCAGTTTAGGATAAACAGGAAAGAGAGTTTCAGTATTACATAGATAAGGTGCTAGACCTCAACTGCACCTCAAAGGAAGATGCCTTGAGGGCCCAAGAGGCTGATTTCACCTCACCTCTAGGGTGGGAGGTAGGACGATGTGGTAAACCAAGTATGTGCAAAACAAGATTCTGATAGCTGGGAAAGAAGTTAGAACAGAAGACTGTGTATTTATGTGCACTAATGTACAGTGTACTGTACTAATGTACAGTGAATCCTAGCCACACTTCCTGTCCCAAAATGTTGTTGCTGCCATTAAGCTGCCTTTAATGTTTAGAATCCCAATGACAGAGGAAAAACCAGCCAATTTTAGCATTTATTTATTTATTTGTTTATTGATTGATTGATTGATTGATTGATTGATTGGATTTGTATGCCGCCCCTCTCCGTAGACTCGGGGCGTTCCCTTCTCTGTTTAGAAACCTTTTTCTAAAGTTGTTTTTCTCCATCACTGGGTGAGGTGGTATCTTCTACGGGTTTTCTTTTTTAAAGAAGAGTGACCCTGCTTTTATTGTTAAATGAATTTCCCAAAGGTTTCCAGGCTTTGAGAAATGTGTATGTCACAATCAAGGTTGTGGGTCCTTGGTTGCATTTATCTCACTCACGATAGGGAAATGTTGTTCTTGGATTCGGCGTGACTTGGCTCCCTCCTTAGCGAGGAGGTTTGTGTGAGAAAGCACATCTCTTAACTGGCAGATGGAAATGTTTTAAAGTTTCCTCTGGGGATTGTTGAAAGTTTCAAGGTCCCTAAAAACCTAAACATTGGCAGCCGGATTTATTTTTTTTTTAAAAATTGTTAAGTTGCAAATCATAGCCTACGTTCTGTATGGCTTAAAATAATGGGATGAAGTATTGGAAAAAAGAAAGAAAATGCTTAAAATAATGGGATGAAATATTGGAAAAAGAGAGAAAATGTATTGATGAGTGGGCTCATATAATTCTGTCTCCCTGTTAATAAGAGACGAGCTTAATTTTTAATGAAAACTAAAACTTCAAGAAATGGCCCCTTATATCAGCACAAGTCTTTTGGCCTAGAGTTTTTCCTATCTTGCAAAGTTCAATCCATTATCTAGATTTAAACAATTAGTTCAGTGTGGCTTGAAGTTAGGTATGAGTGCAGAATGCAGCTGCAAGAGCAATCATGGGCTTCCCCAAATATGCCCATGTTACACCAACACTCCGCAGTCTGCATTGGTTGCCGATCAGTTTCCGATCACAATTCAAAGTGTTGGTTATGACCTATAAAGCCCTTCATGGCACCGGACCAGATTATCTCCGGGACCGCCTTCTGCTGCACGAATCCCAACGACCAGTTAGGTCCCATAGAGTGGATCTTCTCCGGGTCCCGTCAACTAAACAATGTTGCTTGGCGGGACCCAGGGGAAGAGCCTTCTCCGTGGCGGCCCCGGCCTTCTGGAACCAACTCCCCCCAGAGATTAGAATTGCCCCCCCCTCCTTGCCTTTCGTAAGCTGCTTAAAACCCAGCTCTGCCGCCAGGCATGGGGGAATTGAGATCCTCTTTCCCCCTAGGCCTTTACAATTCTATGCATGGTATGTATGTATGTATGTTTGGTTTTTATATTAATGGGTTTTTAATCGTTTTTAGTATTAAATTACTATTGTACACTGTTTTATTGTTGCTGTTAGCCACTCCGAGTCTCCGGAGAGGGGCAGCATACAAATCCAATAAATAAAATAAATAAATAAATATGTTATTTTCAACACTAAGGCTTTATTCAGAAATTGAAAGCTTAAAGCTGCAATACAAACAGGACTCCTGTTGCTATTGTAAGGCAGGGCTGTTTAATTCGGAGGAGGGCATCCTCCTTGTTGGGATAAGATTGATGCCTGTGCCAAACGCAGGTGTTTTTTTTTTTAATATCCCTAAATTACTTGCCATGTTCTAAAAAGAACATGGGGAAAAATAATATTTTGCAGAAGTGCCTTGCCTGCTTAAAAAAACAGCACGCCCAACTGAATTGTCATTCCCCTTTCTTTTCCTTGACCCAATGCTCGTAAAATACTCCACAGTAGCATTTATGATTCATGTTAAATCCGAGGTGGATTCTCCCAGTTTGAGGCCCGGGAGAAAGAGCCATGCAAATATTGAAGCTGTGTCACACGGTGTTTCACATTTAATTGTGACCTTGTTAGAGGAAGTAGACTCTTTGAAGGGTTTTTTTGGACTTTTGCAAGAGTATCAAGGTCAGTTTGGTTCCCATTGTTTGGTGCATAAATCAATGGAAATACATTGTCGCTTTTTCTTGCCCCCGACTCTACTTTGCGATTTTCAATTCCTTGTTTTGTATATTGTACGTATTACACATAAATGTGTTAATACAAGCAAGCACAAAAATGCCTACATTGGGGCACCTATTGAAATTCCCAGTTTAGTTTTTTTTTTCTCACCCTTATAATGCACTAAGCAGAACAGCCATATTTTTACTATCTTAGATTTCAGATATTTAGCATAGAGAAGTACAGTGGTACCTTGTCTTACAAACTTAATTGGTTCTGGGATGAGGTTCTTAAGGTGAAAAGTTTGTAAGATGAAACAATGTTTCCCATAAGAATCAATGGAAAAGTGATTAATGCGTGCAAGCCCAAAATCCACCCCTTTTGCCAGCCGAAGCGACCGTTTTTGCGCTGCTGGGATTCCCCTGAGGTTCCCCTCCATAGGAAACCCCACCTCCGTACTTCCGCGTTTTTGTGATGCTGCAGGGGAATCCCAGCATCGCAAAAATGAGCGCTTCGCTGGCAACAGAAGTCAGAAGGTGGGGTTTCCCAGCGAAGGGAGCATCAGTGAAATCGCAGCATTGCAAAAACACCGAAGTCCTCGAAACACCACCTCTGGACCTCTGTGTTTTTGCAATTTCACTGAGGCTCCCCTCGCTGGGAAACCCCACCTCCGGACTTCTGTTGCCAGCGAAGCACTTGTTTTTGTGCTGCTGGGATTCCCCTGCATCATCACAAAAACATGGAAGTCCAGAGGTGGGGTTTCCCATGGAGGGGAGCCTCAGGGAAATCCCAGCACTGCAAAAACGGGTGCTTCGCTGGCAACGGAAGTCCAGAGGCGGGGCATCCCAGCGGCGGTGGTGGGTTTGTAAGGTGAAAATAGTTTGTAAGAAGAGGCAAAAAAAATCTTAAACCCCGGGTTTGTATCTTGAAAAGTTTGTATGACGAGGCGTTTGTAAGACGAGGTATCACTGTACTTGTATTCCCAAAACTGTTAGTTCTTGCAAGTGAAATTCATAATGAATTCATTCTGAAGCCGGTACTTTTTTAGGACCAGGAACACATGACCATTCGTCTCACCTTAAGAAGAGACTGGTTAGTTACTTGCCTGAGGTGGTATGGGTTCTCCTGCTTGAGCAGGGGGGTGGACTAGAGCAGTGTTTTCCAACCTTGGCAACTTGAAGATATTTGGACTTCAACTCCCAGAATTCCTCAGCCAGCATTTGCTGGCTGGGAAATTCTGGAAGTTGAAGTCCAAATATCTTCAAGTTGCCAAGGTTGGGAAACATTGGACTAGGGGACCTCTAAGATCTCTTCCAGTTCCATTCTATTCTGTATTCTACCTTCTGTGTTGCACAGGAAGTCCTTATGATCAATCATTTAGTGAAGTTCAAAAAACCTACTTACAAATCATCCTCAAAGTTTTGACTGCCGCACCATCTCTGCAGTCAGGGGATTGCACTTCAAGATGCTTGGCATTCATTGGCAAACCTGTTGAAGCATCCCTCAGTCACGTGATTGCACTCTGCAAAGGCTATTGGATAAGATAGGTTTGGACTTACGGCCTGAATATAAACACACACACACACTAAGAATATTCTAGTGTAAATGAGCCAGGGTGGTGCAGCAGGTAGAGTGCTGTACTGCAAGCCACTGAAGCTGACTGTAGATCTGAAGGTCAGCGGTTTAAATCTCATCACCGGCTCAAGGTTGACTCAACCTTCCATCCTTCCGAGGTGGGTAAAACGAGGACCCAGATTGTGGGGGCAATAGGCTGGCTCTGTTAAAAAGTGCTATTGCTAACATGTTGTAAGCCGCCCTGAGTTTAAGGAGAAGGGCGGCATAAAATTCGAATGAATGAATGAATGAATGAATGAATGAATGAATGAATGAATGAATGAATGAATAAATAAATATCTTGGACCAATTTTCCACTTGCAGCCTAACCTCCCTTGCTGGACTATGGCCTAGATCAGTCTTCCTGAGCCTTAGCAATTTTAACATGTGTGGAGTTCAACTCCCAGAATCCCCCGACCAGCATAGGTTGCTGGGGAAATCTGGGAATTCACACTTCTTAAAGTTGCTGAGGTTGAGAATTACTCTTATAAATAAAAAAAAGAGTGGGGTGCTATGATGTTTACTTTGGTTACTGACCAGCAAAACAAATCATGTCCTAAGTTTGAATCTCGTTTTTCCCTCTGTAGTTGAATGCACGGGACACAAGACATGTTTATTATTATTTTTATTATTTATTGGATTTGTATGCCACCCGTCTCCATAGACTCGGGGCGGCTCACAACAACAATAAAACAATTCATGACAAATCTAATAATTTAAAAACATTAAAACCCCATTATTAAAGCAGACATACACACAAACATACCATACATAAATTGTATAGGCCCGGGGGAGATGTCTCAATTCCCCCATGCATGACGGCAGAGGTGGGTTTTAAGGAGTTTACGAAAGGCAAGGAGGGTGGGGGCAGTTCTAATCTCCGGGGGGGAGCTGGTTCCAGAGAGTTGGGGCCGCCACAGAGAAGGCTCTTCCCCGGGGACCCGCCAAACGACATTGTTTAGTCGACGGGACCCGGAGAAGACAAACTCTGTGGGACCGAATTGGTCGCTGGAATTCGTGCGGCAGAAGGCGGTCCCGGAGATATTCTGGTCCGATGCCATGAAGGTCTTTATAGGTCATAACCAACACTTTGAATTGTGACCGGAAATTGATCGGCAACCAATGCAGACTGCGGAGTGTTGGTGTAACATGGGCATATTTGGGAAAGCCCATGATTGCTCTCGCAGCTGCATTATGCACGATCTGAAGTTTCCGAACATTTTTCAAAGGTAGCCCCATGTAGAGAGCGTTACAGTAATCGAATCTCGAGGTGATGAGGGCGTGAGTGACTGTGAGCAGTGACTCCCGGTCCAGATAGGGCCGCAACTGGTGCACCAGGCGAACCTGGGCAAATGTTATTATTTATTTATTTAATTTTTATACCACCCATCTTCCCTGTTTTACATCACCCATCTTCCCTGTCCTGGTTCTCGCCACAATCCCTACATCTCAGTGGCTTGACATCAATCCCAAATTTTAGATCACCTACATCTTCCTTATGTCTTGGCTTGGCCTCTGGCGTGCTTCTTCCTGTTGATCTCTTTTTTATTCTGGAGACCATCAGAATTAAAAAGGTAGGGAGAATATGTGGGTAGACAATGACGTAACAAAAATTTTGAAGGAAGTCTTTTATACAAGGAAGGAAATCTAAAGGTATATAGTCATGATTCTGGTTTATCTCAAGTCTTTCCAGTTTCTAAGCTTATACTCTAGTGATAACGTTCAAAGTTCAAATTATATTATTAATTGTGTAGATTTTTCCTCAGACCTGGGCATTCGATGGGGGCAAGGGAGGGAAGATGTGCATTTTCAATCCATCAAAATGGAGCTGGGAAAGGGACCTTGGAGGTCTTCTATCTAGTCCAACCCCCTGCTCCAGCAGGAGATCCTATACAATTTGAGAAAAGTGGCTGTCCAGTTTCTTCTTGTTGTGGTTAGCTCTGGCCCAGCTCCTGCCCCAAGGACTGTGGATGTGGGGGAGACATCCACATGCTGCAGGCCTGTTCTCCGTACTGAAGGAGCGGGTCCAGCAGTCACATGGGTTGCTCATGTCCAATCCGGTGGAACTGAGCCTAGTATTAAAAAAGCTTGCCGGATCCGCCCCTTCCCCAGAATTCGCTCAGTTCGCATATCCTGCGGTTGTATTGTGAATGCTCGTTCAACATTCTAACACCTTCCCTTCGACCTTTCCTTCAAAAAAAGTAGTAAGATTTATTGTCTTTATTCAATTACTTGCACTAATTGCGCCAGCCGCTTTAAAGAAAAAAAAAAAAGAAATAAAGCGGCTCGGCTTTTTTCCTTGGGAGAAGTTGCGGTTTCGTTTTCCCCCGGCGGTTTTGCCGGTTACGATTCCTGCGGCCGCTTGTGGATTCTTCTAATCCCTTGGCCTGGAGGTTCTGGTGCAAGTATTTATCATTGAATTATTGTTTTATTATTGTATACAAATATTTAAGGGCTTATAAAATACCTCCTGCGGAGTGAGACGCCTTCTAGTCTCCTGGACTTAGTCGATCGCTTTTCCCTTAAGAAATTCTACGGAGCGATTTTTTTCGGCGCGAAGGCCTTCGCGCCCTTTTTTAAAATATCTAGGCCTCTCGTGTTGGCCTTCTGCCAGCCGCGTAGGCCTCAGTCCACCGCGTGGATCCGGGAGCGGGCCTTGGGGGTCCCAGGCTAAATTCTCCACCGGCTAAGCCTCCAACCAGAGTGCCTTGGTTTTACTTAATTGCAAAGTTTAGGGAGGCTGGCCCCGCTGGATTTGGGGGCACGAACTCTGGGTTTGCCCAGATTGTCCTCACGTCTCAGCAGCTTCGAGGCCTCGAAGCAGGATCCATTCCTCTTGGGAAGTCCTTGAAATCTTCTCCTTATAATTTAGTTATTGGCTCAGCCTTGTCTTCTGTTAATTGTCAGACTATGGCTACTTTTCCCAAGAGAGGCACAACTAAAGGTCCCAGAGAGGCCAGGCCTACAGGCGATGAGATTACTAGTATCCCCCAGGCCTCTTCCTCCTCTTCTCCAGGGGCCCGTCCCTCGACCAAGGTCACCAGGGCTGAGAAGAGAAGGGACCTAGCCCTACAAAAAATTCATGACAAATCAGCAAAACGTTTGAAAGTGCAGGCCCAAGTAATCAGTAGTCAAGACCCACCAGAGGCCTCTAGTCTGCCTCCTTCTGGGGTCCCTGTGTTATCTCTGGATGAGCCAAACCTAGACAGACCCCAACCTAACCTATGGGGCATAGGTCCAGAGGAACCAGATATTATTGAAGATTCCCCACAGCCAGGATCCTCCCAGGCCTTTAGGAATTCTTCTGCCATTTCTGCTGATATTTCCACTTTACCTCCTGAGTTCCAATCTATTTTTGCTGTGTTGTCCAAAGCCATTGATGCCAAACTCTCCTCCATCAATGAGCTTCCTTTACCTCTTCCTCCTTCTCGTTCCTCCCGCCCCTTGGGTTCTTCCCCAGCGGTCAGAGCTCCTATTCAGGATGATTCAGAATCCTCCCAGGATGAATATGAGGATGTAGAGGAGGATGAAGACCCTTTCCAGGGCTTATCAGAGGATGAGGAATCCCAAATAAAGGTCCCTCCTCCAATTACTATTTTCCCTTCTCAACTATTCAAATCTCTCCTCCTCAAAGCTAGAATTTCTACGGGATTAGCAGCCCAGGAGAAACAAGCCTCCACTTCCACTGATCCCCCGGAGGAGAATTTACCTTACTTCACAGAGGAACAGGAGGATAATGAGGTAATTCCTATGCCTAAATTGTTTAAAGATGCCTTACTCAAACAGTGGGATTTTCCAGCCTCTGGCCTTAATCCCTCTACCAAGGACAGAAAGTTGTATAAACTCTCCTCTTCCTATGAAGAGCTTCTATCTTTTCCCAAACCAGATGAACCTGTCAAAATTCTTCACTCGGCAGCGGCTGTGCCAGGCGAGGCGGAGGAAGTCCTCCGTCCAGAGGACAAGCGCATCGAGCAAATGCTCAAAAGAGGATTCTCCGCTGATTCCTGGGCCATTAAAAGTTCTGCAGCAGCCTCCTTCTTCTCCAGAGCCATGCTGCTGTGGCTTCGCCAACTTCAACAGCACATTCCTCCCGATGACTTGAGAGGTCAACAAGACTTCAACAAGGTCTTTGCAGCTGCCCAGTACGTGGCTGATGCCACCTTGCAATCTACTAGATTTTCTGCTAAGTCAATTGCAGCCTCTACAACGGCAAGAAGACTCCTATGGATTCGCCCTTGGCAAGCGGGAGTTCGCCAAAAGTGGCAGTTATCCCAGGGCCCCTTAAAGCGCGACCTTCTCTTCGGTGATCTTCTCGATCCACTCCTCACGGAGACCACGGACAAGAAAAAGGTTTTGGGTCCAACCACCAAAAAGGTTACCAAAACGCAGTCCTTTCGTCGCCCAGGGCGCCAGCAAGATCAAGCGGCTTCCTATCAGAGATCTCCAGGTCAGTATTCCCCCCGCTTTCGTTCCCAAGGTAGGAACTCCAGGGGTAGAGGGTTTCGTTTCCAAAGGGGAGCTTCCTCTAACAGGGCTTCAAAAAAACCTAGATGGTAATCTTACCTCCATTCCCATAGGGGGTCGCCTAGCTCATTTCGCCTCAAATTGGCGTCTCACCTCCAAGGACCCTTGGGTCATTGACACTGTTCAAACAGGCCTTCTTTTAGAATTTATTTCTCCTCCCCCAAAACGTTTTATTTCCTGCCCTTCTCCCAGGTCATCCTCAGATTGTAACCGTATGGAGGAGGCCATTTCTCATCTTTTGTCCATCAGAGCCATTCAGCCGGTCCCTTCTAGTCAGAAGGGCCTAGGTTTTTACTCCATCCTATTTATGGTTCCAAAGTACTCCGGAGGTTGGAGAGCCATTTTGGATTTAAAGAAACTAAACCTATTCATCAAATATAGGAAGTTTAAGATGCACTCCTTGTCTTCTATTTTGGCCGCCATTCACTCGGGAGATTTCATGGTCTCCCTAGACCTCACTGAAGCTTACCTTCACATTCCTATAGCCAAATGCCACAGAAAATATTTACGTTTTTCCTTTCAAGGCAGGCATTTCCAGTATAGGGCGATGCCATTTGGCCTTTCCTCGGCCCCTCGGGTCTTTACAAAGCTCTTGGGGTCCCTGGCGGCCTATATCCGGGCGTCTCCCATCCACATTTTATGTTATCTTGATGATATTCTAATTCATGGGAACTCCCTAGAGAGAGTGAAAACAGACCTTTCTGTCACCATGTCAGTCCTTCAGGACCATGGATTTTCCATCAACTTTGATAAAAGTCACCTCCAACCATCCACTTCCATTTCTCACCTGGGATCCATTATTGATTCAAAATCCTCCCAGGTTTTTCTCTCTCCCGAGAGAAAACTCAGTATAGTGGAGTTAATTTCTAACATTTTATCTAATCCTTCAGTATCCATAGTTACTCTATCTTCCCTTTTGGGGAAGATGGTGTCATGCATAGGCATCATTCCCTGGGCTCGCCTTCATGCTAGGGAACTCCAGTGGCTTCTGTTGCCTTTTCAGAGATCGGGGCACAGCAACTCAAATCGACGCATTGTCATCCCACTGAGTGTTCGCAGATCCTTCAAGTGGTGGAAGTCTCCGGCCATGGACAGAGGATCCCCGTTCAGGTGCCCGGATCAATTTGTCATCACCACAGATGCCAGTCTATCGGGATGGGGCGCCCACGCCCAGGGGATGATAGCCCAGGGCACGTGGTCCCCGGAGGAAGCTTCCAGGCCAATCAATTGGCTAGAATTAAGAGCCGTTTCCCTGGCTCTGAAGCATTTCTCTCCTCGCATTCCCAACCGGCACGTTCTCATTCTCACCGACAACATTGCCACAAAAAGCCATATCTGCAGACAGGGGGGCACGAGATCCAAGGCTCTCATGAGGGAGGCCCTCAAGTTGGGCCTTTGGGCGGAAAAACATCTCCAGTCGCTCCTAGCCGATCACATCTCGGGGAGCCTCAACGTCCAGGCGGATTGGCTATCCCGAGCAACGATAGACCCAGGAGAGTGGAACCTCCATCAAGACCTGTTCCATCAAATCACCCTCAGATTCGGCCTACCAGTCCTGGATCTCTTCGCGACCAATGCGAACGCCCAACTCCCTCGCTTCTATTCCAGATTTCCATCCCCGGGAGCGGAAGCAATCAATGCCCTCCGGAGTCCATGGCCTCCAGGCCTACTCTACGCATTTCCTCCAATTCCAATCCTCCCGGACGTGATTCACAAGGTCCTCACCGAGAGGGCCCGAGTAATCTTAATCGCCCCTCATTGGCCCCGCCGGCCCTGGTTCGCGGATCTCCAACAGCTGTCCGTCCAGGACCCTTGGCGACTCCCCGTTTCGGGGGATATGCTGCGGCAGGGGGCCTCTTTCCATCCAGACCCGGAGTGGTTCCACCTCACCGCCTGGCTGTTATCAGGAGAGATTTAGAGCTGCGTGGTCATGACCCCGATTCAGTGGAGGTCATCCTAAAGGCCAGGAGGGGCTCGACCAATCGAATCTACGACCACACGTGGTCCAAGTTTCACCAGTGGTGTCTACAGGAAGGTCTCTCCCCTCTGTGCATCCCCATACACAGAATTATTTCCTTCCTTATGCAAGGCTTCCATAAAGGACTTTCCACCAGCACCCTCCGGCGTCATCTGGCAGCCATTTCATCTGTCCTAGGGGGTCCCCGCAGACAGCCTCTCCGATCCTTCCCTGAAGTTCAGGAATTCCTCAAGGGCATAGCCAACCTCAGACCTTCCAAGGTCCACAGGTATCCATCCTGGGATTTGCCACGGGTTCTCCATTCCCTCACGCAGGCACCATACGAACCCCTAAAATCGGCATCCCTCAGGTACCTATCCTTTAAGGTAGCCTTCCTGGTGGCTATTACCTCTGCCCGGCGCATTTCGGAGCTGGCTGCCCTCTCAATCAGGCAGGACCTTTGTCAATTCCATCAGGACAAGGTAGTCTTGCGACTGGACCCTACCTTCTTACCCAAGGTCAGTTCCATGTTCCACAGATCTCAGGATATTATCCTACCTTCCTTCTGCCTCCAACGAGACCATCCCTTGGCAATTAGATGGCACACCCTGGATCTCACCAGAGCGCTGAGAATATATATCCAACGCACAGGACCCTTTCGGAGGTCAGAAGCACTTTTTGTAGCCTATCATCCCAGAGTCATGGGGGCCAAAGTGTCTTCAACAGTAATAGGCCGTTGGATCAGAGGGACTATATCTAAGGCCTATGAGTCGGCCTCCCTCTCAGTTCCAAGGAACATCACTGCGCATTCCACCAGGAGCGCAGCCACCTCGGCCGCTTGGGCGACTCAAGCCCCGTTGGAGGAGGTCTGCAAAGCAGCCACTTGGGCCTCGCCAAATTCCTTCATCAGGCACTACAAAATTGATTCTTACGCTTCAGCGGACGCTGCCTTCGGCAGAAGGGTACTCCAATCCGTTATCTCACACGATAGCAAGCTAATCCCACCCTAGGGACCATCTATTGGGTATGTCCCATGTGACTGCTGGACCCGCTCCTTCAGTACGGAGAATAGGCGTTGATTGCTTACCTGAACGCCTCTTCTCGTACGGTGAGCGGGTACAGCAGTCACTTCCCGCCCTTGTATGTGTCTTCTTTACCTTTCTATATCTTTCTTCCTCTAACAATGAGAGTTGAACACTACAGAGCTTCACAACTGAGCCTAGTCTATGGATTCGCGAATTCTGGGGAAGGGGCGGATCCGGCAAGCTTTTTTAATACTAGGCTCAGTTCCACCGGATTGGACATGAGCAACCCATGTGACTGCTGTACCCGCTCACCGTACGAGAAGAGGCGTTCAGGTAAGCAATCAACGCCTATTTTGTCCCCGGTGGAATCTGCTGATGAAGGCTCCTCTGACCAAGAAGACATGAGTGACAGGGAGGAGGAGACTGTGGCAGACAGCTCAGAAGGAGATCAATTATCTAGCTCCTCTTTGGATTCAGAACAAGAGTTAATGATACAGCCACGCATGCGGAGAGTGATGCATAGGCAACAACAACTGAGAGATTATTATCAAAGAAAATGAGGCCACCTGTGGTTGGGTGGGGCTGTGGTCATTAGTGAGGCTGCTAGAAATAGCAGCCTGTGGGCTTGGCCATTGTGGAGGATTATCTGATTGTTGTGTTTCGTGACTGCTTTACTGACTTTGACCTTTTGTGTGCTGATTTTTCCCTGCATTGAAACTAAACCAGAGCAAAGTGTATTTCACTTTGTGAAAGAAGGACTGTGAATTGCCTCACAGCTGCAAGCTAAGTATCACAGAACTGATAAGGGACTTGTACAAATTACCAGTTTATTTGGAGACGAGGGCTCTTTGCTATACCAAAAGAGGGCTTGGTTTAAGTGAATTTTCATTATAAAGAACATTGTTTTGAATTTTCAAACATGTGTGTGTGTCTGAAATTTGTACCTGTGAATTTTTGGGAGGATTCTACCAGAGAGCCCGACAGAACACTTCTTAAACACCCTCCAGTGATGAAGCGTCATGAGAACACTGATGGGGGAAGAACGTGCATTTTATTTATTAAATTGACATGACACACCTCTCAGCTGTTTTCTTAGAAGACACTCTTGAGCAGTACATTCTGACAACATCGTCCTAATGCCATACCTGACATACCTGTGCGAGATATTCTGGCACAGGTATGCCCGATTGCAGTATCTGAGTGATGCCGTCATGTGAGAGGAATCCTTTTGGCACAATCACAGTTTCTACATAGATGCTGCTCTCAGGGATACAGCTTGTCTCCCTTCACTGCAGTTGGCTTGCCGGGTATAATCTCTGATCAAACAGGAATTGTTTCTGCCTTTTTAAAATATTTATTTCTTAGTGAGAGTGGAGTGGTGACCTACAGGTGTGGCTCTTGCCTCACAATCAAGGAGGCTGTGAGTTTGATCCTAGGTAGCGGCAGATATTTCTCTCTGGGCACAGTGAATAATTGCTGTGAACCTCACATGGGTCTCAGGAAGGGACCTATCTGTCCGTCCATCACCCTGGGGGGGGAGTCATTGACCCCCTCAGAGGGGGTCCGCAACTTGGGCGTCCTCCTCGATCCACAGCTCACATTAGACAAACATCTTTCGCCTGTGGCGAGGGGGGCGTTTGCCTGGTGCACCAGTTGCGGCCCTATTTGAACCGGGAGTCACTGCTCACAGTCACTCATGCCCTCATCACCTCGAGGCTCGACTACTGTAATGCTCTCTACATGGGGCTACCTTTGAAAACTGTTCGGAAACTTGCAGAATGCAGCTGCGAGAGCAATCATGGGCTTTCCCAAATATGCCCATGTTACACCAACACTCCGCAGTCTGCATTGGTTGCCGATCAGTTTCCGGTCACAATTCAAAGTGTTGGTTATGACTATAAAGCCCTTCATGGCACCGGACCAGAATATCTCCGGGACCGCCTTCTGCCACACGAATCCCAGCGACCAGTTAGGTCCCACAGAGTGGGCCTTCTCCGGCTCCCATCAACTAAACCAGTGTTTTTCAACCAGTGTGCCGTGGCACACTAGTGTGCCGCGAGACATGGTCAGGTGTGCCGCGAAGAAGGAAGCTCAGGTTCCAGTCTCACAACTTTTTGTTGAGAGAGTGAGAGTGAGAAAGAGAGAGAGAAAGAGAGTGAGAGAGAGAGAAAGAAAAGAGAGAAAGAGAGAGAAAGCAAGAGTGAGAGAGAAAAGGAGTGGAAGGGAGAGAGAGAGAGAGAAATGAGCAAAAAGGGGAGGAAAAAAGAGAAATGAGAAAATGATCGAGACAGAGAATGAGAGGAAAGAGAGAGAAACAAAAGAGAGAGAGAGAAGTGACTCTTGATTTAAAGCATATGATAAAAAGCACCCAAAGAATAAGAGAGAAAACCCCCCAGCCCTCACCTGTTTTTGGAAATGGTTCAAGAGTGTGTATACACACACACACACACAAGCGTGGGGAGGAGACAGGGATGGAAAAAGAGAGGAGAGTGTCTTACGTTGTCATTTTGTGTCATTTTGGTTGGTGGTGTGCCCCAGGATTTTGTAAAAGTAAAAAATGTGCCGCGGCTCAAAAAAGGTTGAAAATCACTGAACTAAACAATGTCGTTTGGCGGGACCCAGGCGAAGAGCCTTCTCTGTGGCGGCCCCGACCCTCTGGAACCAACTCCCCCCAGAGATCAGAGTTGCCTCCACCCTCCTTGCCTTTCGTAAGCTCCTTAAAACCCACCTCTGTCATCAGGCATAGGGGAATTGAGATATTCCCTTCCCCCTAGGCTTATAAATTTATGCTTGGTATGTCAGTATGTATGATTGGTTTCTTAAATTAGGGTTTTAGATTTGGTATTAGATTTGTTTATATTGTCTTATTATTATTGTCAGCCGCCCCGAGTCTACGGAGAGGGGCGGCATACAAATCTAATAAATAAATAAATAATTACTGTGAACCTCACATAGGTCTCAGGAAGGGAATCTGGCTAATAAATGCTCAGCTCCAATGAGGTCGCCCCGACCCCACCCCAAAGCAAGGGATTAGCAGGGTTAAAAGGGTGGGAACGCTCATAGTGAATGTTGTGTCTTCTGTTTGGCCAGAGTTTCAAGCAAATGAGGGAATGGTTTGGTTTTGGTTTTGGTTTAGCATGGCATAATAATAAGAGATTATTAACTTTTACCCCTATTCAATACCCTGTGTGTAACTATATTGGGTTACAATACATATAAACAAGGAATGTATGTATATATGATATACCTTCAAGAGATGGATCATAGTTGGCCATAAGTTTCTGTTTGGGGGGAGTGTTTTACTAATAGATACTGAATGTCTAGAACTGTATGCGGGTGTTAACTGGTTTGTATTGGATATTGAGATTGAATTTGTGATTCAAAGTGTAAAGAAATTATTCTACCTTGTTGCTGTATATAATATATATACCGTATATATTTGTACTGGTTTATGTGTCTGAACAGTCTATTACTATTACTACTCACACCTAACACTGTTTTTGAGTTGTTTTTTATGGATATATTTTTCCCTAAACAATCTATCACCCCTCATTGAATAATTTGATAGTAGGTTATGATAAAAAATTATATTAATGGGTTTTTTAATCATTTTTAGTATTTATTGGATTATTATTGTACATTGTTTTATTACTGTTGTTAGCCGCCCCGAGTCTCCGGAGAGGGGCAGCATACAAATCCAATAAATAAATAAATATAAACAGTAGATTATAAAGGTCAAGAAATAATACTGTTTCCTCTCTATCTCTCTTCCGATAGCCACGGTCTGCAAAAATTCTTTTCCTGTCGAGGAATCGCAATTGCCGTCGATTATTTTTGGAAACATGGTCACAGGAAGATTACAGTTTTTGTCCCACAGTGGCGAACACGGAAGGACCCTTATATTACAGGTAGGGAATAAAAACAACTGTAACTCAGGCCCGTAGATTGAAGACCAGCGTCAGGCTTATCCAAATTTCAATTTTCATTTTTCCAATAAGCGCCAAGCTTAGCTACTAAATTAAAAGGAGAGAGAAGCTTTGTGACTACAGAACGCACCTAAGGACCAGCTGTCAACCTTTAAACCTCTGTATTTGTTACTGGCTTTTTATTAAGGATCGCAGTGCCGGAAGTGTTTTAATGGTTAGATGAACTTACGGTAGACATTTTGCATTGTGGCTTATTTGGTACCTCCTTGAAATTAAAATACCAGGTAGTTCTCGACTTACAACCCACAATTGAGTCCAAAATTCCTGTTGCTAAGTGAAACATTTGCTAAAGACAGTTTTGCTCCATTTTACGACCTTTCTTGCCACATTTGTTAAGTGGGCCACTTAACAAATCAATTCAATTCAATTCAATTCATTAAATTTGTATGCTGCCCCTCTCCGAAGACTCGGGGCGGCTCACAACAATAATAAAAACAATATTCCAGTGAAAACAAATCTAATATTAAAAAGCACATAAAACCCTATCATATTTTTTTAAAAAGCAAACAACATATACATACCCAAACATAAATATAAAAAAGCCTAGGGGAAAGGTGTCTCAACTCCCCCATGCCTGGCGGTATAGATGGGTCTTGAGTAATATACGAAAGACAAAGAGTGTGGGGGCAGTTCTAATCTCCGGGGGGAGTTGATTCCAGAGGGCCGGGGCTGCCACAGAGAAGGCTCTTCCCCTGGGGCCCGCCAAACGACATTGTTTGGTCGACGGGACCCGGAGAAGGCCAACTCTGTGGGACCTTATCGGTCGCTGGGATTCGTGCGGTAGCAGGCGGTTCCGGAGGTACTCTGGTCCAATGCCATGCAGGGCTTTAAAGGTCATAACCAACACTTTGAATTGTGACCAGAAACTGTTCGGCAGCCAATGCAGACCACGGAGTGTTGCAGAAACGTGGGCGAATCTGGGAAGCGCCATAATGGCTCTCGCGGCCGCGTTCTGCACGATCTTTGCACAACATTTGTGAAGTCAGTAACACAATTGTTAAGTGAATTTGGGTTCCCCATTGACTTTGCTTGTCAGATAGTCACAAAAGGGGATTGCCAGGCATGGGGGAATTGAGACATCTCCCCCAGGCTTATAGACTTTATGTATGGTATGCTTGTGTTGTATGTTTTTTAAATGACGGGGTTTTTTTTAATACTTTCTTTTAATATTATTGTGTATTGTTATTATTATTGTTGTGAGCCGCCCCGAGTCTGCAGAGAGGGGTGGCATACAAATCTAATAAATTATTATTATTATTATTATTATTATTATTATTATTATTTATTATCATGTGACCTCGGGAACACTGCCACCATCCTAAATACGAACCAGCCGCCAAGCATCTAGATTTTGATCATGTGATCCCTGGTGTCAGGCCGAAGCCATTGTTTTGAGTTAGAGACTGTGGTCTGCCACAAGTAGAATATTACTATGGGTATTGGGGAGGGGTGGTTGCATGAGAGAGGAAAAAATACTAGCCACAAGAAATTCTTTCCAAAAGATTCAAGGTCATACCTTTGTTCAGCCATAACCAGAAGCACAGGGGAGGATTGTTGACATTGAGAGAACCGTAGTGGTCCATGTGATGAACTTGTGGGTGTGGGGACGAGGGATGAACCTTAGCCTGGGTGGAGAATTGTAGGAAAAGTTAGTATGGAGTTAGCTACAGTTTGTGACCAACATGGCTCTGTTAATAAATTAGAACTTGAAAGAAGGCCAAGGTTTGGACTATGGTTTATTTCTCGGATGCATTGGTTGCCGATCAGTTTCCGGTCACAATTCAAGGTGTTGGTCATTACCTATAAAGCCCTTCATGGCACCGGACCAGATTATCTCAGGGACCGCCTTCTGCTGCACAAATCTCAGCGACCAGTTAGGTCCCACAGAGTGGATCTTTTCCAGGTCCCGTCAACTAAACAATGTCGCTTGTTGGGACCCAGGGGAAGAGTCTTCTCTGTGGCGGCCCCGTCCCTCTGGAACCAACTCCCCCCAGAGATTAGAATTGCCCCCACCCTCCTTGTCTTTCGTAAGCTGCTTAAAACCCACCTCTGCTGCCAGGCATGGGGGAACTGAGATACTCTTTCCCCCTAGGCCTTTATATCTGTATGTATGTTTGGTTTTTATAATAATGGGTTTTTAACTGTTTTTAGTATTGGATTATTATTATATGCTGTTTTATTACTGTTGTTAGCCGCCCCGAGTCTGCGGAGAAGGGCGGCATACAAGTCCAATAAATAAATGAATAAAAATAAATAAATAATTGGAGCACTGACACCAGGGATACTACAACAGTCATAAAATGTGAACTAGGGTCTTAAGTCATTTTTTTCAGTGCCGTCGTAACTTTGAGAGGTGGCTAAACAAACCATGGTACGTCAAGGGTTGCCTGTATAACCAATTCATTCTATTTCTTTTCTTTCCCTTCTTTTTCCTTTTCTTTTCATAGAGCAGCATTTCTTAACCCAGCTCCAAGATGTTGGCATTTTGGCACTCACCCCGGCAAGAATGGTATGTGGGGCTAGAATTGCCTCTCATGATGACAGGTAAAGAGAGTTGGTTCCCGATTTCTAATTCTGTGTCTCTGGGTTGTTTGAAAGGGAGGCTATGCAGCTGACTTGTCCTCTAGGGAAAGTTAGATATTTTAACACAGAGGTCTTCAACCTTGTGGAGTTCAACTTCAAGAATTCAACAGTTCAAGAGAATTTTGGCAGTTGAAGTCCACAAGTCTTAAAGTTGCCAAGTTTGGGGATCCCTGTTTTAACGTGCTGCTTGTCAGATGATGAATATGCAATAAATGAATTTATTGTTTAAATTTACTATTAATGTTTTCATAAACCTTTCTTCAGCTATGCCTGTATTTCCCTGAAAATAAAACCAGGTCTTATATTGGTTTTTGTTCCAAAAGATACACTAGGGCTTATTTTCCTGTTGGGTCTTATTTTGGGGGAAACACAGTTCTGAGGATGGGAACTAATTTTTTCAATATTTTCAAGCTAAATCTCCCTCTCTCTGTCCCCTTCTCTTTTAAAAAAGTTTTTTTTAATTATCCCAGAAACTACTAAAATTGGATGGTGTGATCTGTAAAGATACCAGGAAGGAAGAAGCTGCATTTAAACCCCTAATGGCTTTTAAAAATAATTTGTATAAACTCAATATCCTATTGTGGCATCATCAAAACTGGTGATTTTCTTAGAGATATAGAGGCTTGTTTGTTTGCTTATTTCAACTGTTTTTAATACTACTTCTGGTCTGCTAAGATACCATCACGTGTTTCTCTAAAAGAGGAAGGAAGTCATCTCGAATATCACTGCTGACAATATTCAAAGTCTTGTGTCACTTATCCACCATACATAAGCTCAAACCTGGGCTCTTAACCACGTTAAATCCTCAGTAAACTAAAGAAAACGCTGGAATCAGTATACAGAGACAGGCCACTGGGAGGCAATGTCATCCAATATTCCCACCAGCATTCCCAAACTCTCTATATTCCAAAGCTCAGTGAGGGGTCTAGCTAAACTGGGTTCCCTTGTGTTAAAGAAAGTGCCAGTTGTAAATCAAGCCAATCCCATTTGAATGCCTAGGGTAGAGCATCCTAATTTCCCCTTCCCTTTGCAGAGGTCAATGGTGGCGATAAATTACTAGTTTGATGATAAGATACAGCCATCTCAATCTGTATAGTCTGGAGGACAGAAGGAAAAGGGGGGACATGATCGAAACATTTAAATATGTTAAAGGGTTAAATAAGGTTCAGGAGGGAAGTGTTTTTAATAGGAAAATGAACACAAGAACAAGGGGACACAATCTGAAGTTAGTTGGTGGAAAGATCAAAAGCAACGTGAGAAAATATTATTTCACTGAAAGAGTAGTAGATCCTTGGAACAAACTTCCAGCAGACGTGGTTGGTAAATCCACAGTCACTGAATTTAAACATGCCTGGGATAAACATATATCCATTGTAAGATAAAATACAGGAAATGGTATAAGGGCAGACTAGATGGACCATGAGGTCTTTTTCTGCCGTCAATCTTCTATGTTTCTATCTTTTGCCCAGAAGCTGTACGTTAATCAGGCCGTGTTCAAAGTTGATTGAGTGCATTATTATTATGTTATCGTATGAAATAACTAGGAATCTCTAAGAATCACTAAACATGGATTAGTATTGGTATCACCACTATATGTCATCGTGCCAAAGATTAGAAGTATGTAATCACACAAAGGAAAAAAGGAAAGATTTAAAAAGAGAAAAATAATGAAGAGTTCTACAAATTTAATACATGCAGTAAATGTTACAATAATTTCAAATTCTTTGTTATAAACAAAGTTTAAGAAAAAGACTTCACAATTATAAAATCTAAATTTTAATTGGTGACCGATACATCCCTCTCTGCCTTTTTTTAAATGTAGCTCTTTTATTCTGCTCCTTTAAATGTTTCAATAAATGATTTCTTAAAGAATTTATTCAGCGCCTGAATACAAATTCTCCCAAATGTATTATAGATTTCTGCTGCACCTTGCTGAAAAAACTGGAGGTGTTGTTGTTACCAATGACAACTTCAGAGAATTTGTAGACGAATCTCCGACTTGGAGGGAGATTATTCAAAAGAGGTACTTGTCCTTTTGATCGCCTTGCTTGTGTGTCTGTCTGTGTGTGTGTATACAAATAAATATAGACAGTGACGCTGTAAATATTGGGTAGCTACTTTCTTATCCACCAGATGTAATACGGCTCAGTAGTCAGAGATGCTGAGCTGGTCATCTGGCAGCCCAGTTTGAGACCTGAGCGTGCAAGACGGGGTGAGCTACCAGTGCTTGTCTCAGCTCCTGTCCACTACCGATTCAAAAGCATCCAAAGGCAAGTACAGTTGTACCTCTACTTAAGAACTTAATTCTTTCCGTGACCAGGTTCTTAAGTAGAAAAGTTTGTAAGTAGAAGCAATTTTTCCCATAGGAATCTATAAAAGCAAATAATGCATGCAAACCCAATAGGAAAGAAATAAAAGCTCGGAGTTTGGGTGGGAGGAGGAGGAGGAGGAAGAAGAAGAGGAGGAGGACAGTCACTGCCGAAGGAAGAAGGTGAGGTGAGGGGAATCAAAAAAATCCAAAACTTTAAGGCTTAAAAAAAATAGAGGGATTCTGAGGTGGTGAGGAGGAGCACGTGCCTCCAATACACCCAACACGAGGCTGCCTCCCATACACTGGCTGCTGCTGCTGCTACCTGCTTCCTCTTCCTTCCCATACTGAAGGGCTTCCCTCTCCTCTCGCTCACTCGCTTTGTAGCCGGCACCTTTCCTTCGCTGTGGCTGCCCAGAGCGAAGGGAGCGTTTCTTTTCTCTGGGAGCTGGCAGAGGTTTATTCCCTGTCCAAGCACTCAGAGAAAGGAAAATGCTTTGTTCGCTCTGGACTGCCAAAGCCTCCTTAAGCGCCACCGAAAGGCTCCTCTGGCAGCCCAGAAAAGCCCGAGATGGCCTGGATTAAAGGGGGAATGGCAGGAAACTGGCCGGGCCTTCGTGCCGCTCTCAAATTTCCTGGGAAATTTTTCCGTGCTCAGGTTCTTAAGTAGAAAATGGTTCTTAAGAAGAGGCAAAAAAATCTTGAACACCCGGTTCTTATCTAGAAAAGTTCTTAAGTAGAGGCGTTCTTAAGCAGAGGCACCACTGTATTTGCTTCAGGTCCTGTCCACTAGCAATTCAAAAGGATCCAAAGACAAGTAGATAAATAGGTACCACTCCGGTAGGAAGATAACAGCATATGAGCCGGGATGGCGCAGCAGGTAGAGTGCTGTACTGCAGGCCACTGAAGCTGACTGTAGATCTGAAGGTCAGCGGTTCAAATCTCATCCCTGGCTCAAGGTTGACTCATCCTTCCATCCTTCCAAGGTGGGTAAAATGGGGGCAATAGCCTAGCTCTGTTAAAAAAGTGCTATTGCTAACATGTTGTAAGCCACCCTGAGTCTAAGGAGAAGGGCGGCATAAAAATCGAATAAATAAATAAATAAATTCCATGTGTGTCGGCATATAATCATGCCAGATATATGGCCATGGAACTGTCTCTGGTCAACAATATGTATATGTGTCTACATGTACAAATCACAAAAGAGAAATTTGAGCATGAGGAATATAAAAACAAGTACAAATATATAGTTTTCGCATTGAACCTCTATCGTAATAAGTAGTTAATGTCTTAATTGAATAGAAAGGAGAGAACAGTACAACATATTAATAAAAGAAAGAGTAAAAAGGAGGAGTTAAAGAAGATGAAAGAGGAGAAGAGAAAGAAAAGAAGAAAGAAAAAGAGAAGGAAACTACATATACAGTGTTCCCTCGATTTTCGCGGGGGATGAGTTCCAAGACTGCCCGCGAAAGTCGAATTTCCGCGAAGTAGAGATGCGGAAGTAAATATACTATTTTTGGCTATGAACAATATCCCAAGCCTTCCCTTAACACTTTAAACCCCTAAATTACAATTTCCCATTCCCTTAGCAACCATTTAGATTATTACTCACCATGTTTATTTATTAAAGTTTATTTTAAAAAATGTTTTTTAAAGGCAGACAAAAGTTTGGCAATGACATATGATGTCATCGGACGGGAAAAACCGTGGTATGGGGGGGGACGCAAAGTATTTTTTAATTAATATTTTTGAAAAACCGTGGTATAGACGTTCCGCGAAGTTCGAACCCGCGAAAATCGAGGGAACACTGTATACAACAGAGACAAATCAACCTCTTTGTTGACTATCATGTCTCACAGCCTTTATAGACTTGTTACATTTCTGTTAATTGCTGGTATTTTTGTGGTCATTGATTTGTATAGGAAGAATTTCAATTTCTAAAACTGAAGTTTTATCCCCTTGTTGATATCTAGTGAGTCCCTTGTGTAGGGTTTCAACATCAGATCAAAGGTTCCCTTGGTACATTTCCCTTTATTTTTCTTATTACAATCCTCACCCTTCATTAGGCTTCTGCAATACACGTTTGCTGGAGACATTTTCATGGTGCCTGATGACCCCCCTGGGAAGAAATGGACCTGGATTAGACCGTTTTCTTCAGGAGGAAGCTAGTTTCAGGTAGGTGATTTCTGGTGGGGGAGTTCCCAACTCTTATTTTTCTCATCAAAAGAGGAAACTGAAATTTTAAAAAACAGAGTTCTAGAGATAACCGAAAAGATCACGAGATAAAACCGAAAGACGTGACAGGCTTTGGCACAAGCAGAGGTTGGCTCCTCTGTCAAATTTGTTTTATCTTTTGTTGCCATAATGGAACGTACAAGGTGTGGGTATATTTGCATCACACACACAAACACACGATTATGATAAGCCACATTTAATCTTAGTAACAAGTCCTCTTGCGTTTAGAAACATAAGTTTCTTGTAAATATGACATTACCCCTGGTGTCGTAGAGCACGCAACAGATGGATCTGTGAAGCAATGATGTCAAAGGTTGACATTTAAGTTGTAAAACCAAATTGTACCAAGTCACGAAGATATAAGAGTTCTTTTTTTATCATTCCCTTGGCTGCTTATTTCAAATGCTTGGTTGGATTAGAAGATTTTATTTGTTTGTTTGTTTGTTTGTTTACTTACTTACTTACTTACTTACTTACTTATTCT
>NC_091958.1:8168660-8173660 GCF_031021105.1 Erythrolamprus reginae
GGCAGAGGTGGATTTTAAGCAGCTTACGAAAGGCAAGGAGGGTGGGGGCAATTCTAATCTCTGGTGGGAGTTGGTTCCAGAGGGCCGGGGCCACCACAGAGAAGGCTCTTCCCCTGGGTCCCGCCAAGCGACATTGTTTAGTTGACAGGACCCGGAGAAGACCCACTCTGTGGGACCTAACTGGTCGCTGGGATTCGTGCAGCAGAAGGCGGTCCCTGAGATAATCTGGTCCGGTGCCATGAAGGGCTTTATAGGTCATAACCAACACTTTGAATTGTGACCGGAAACTGATTGGCAACCGATGCAGACTGCGGAGTGTTGGTGTAACATGGGCATATTTGGGAAAGCCCATGATTGCTCTCGCAGCTGCATTCTGCACGATCTGAAGTTTCCGAACACTTTTCAAAGGTAGCCCCATCCGTTTCCATCCGTTGCTCCAGGTCTGGCCCTCTGGTGCCCTGGAAAATAGTGTGACCCCCTCCTTTCTGTGGCAACTCCGAGTCTTCGGAGAGGGGCGGCATACAAATCCAAATAATAAATAATAATAAATAAACCCCTCAAATATCTGTATACTGCTATAATGTCCCCTCTGGACCTCCTTTTTTGCTAGACTATCCATGCCCAGTTGCAGCAACCATTCTTCATATGTCATTTGTATGTACAGTGATACCTCGTCTTACAAACGCCTCGTCATACAAACTTTTCAAGATACAAACCCGGGGTTTAAGATTTTTTTGCCTCTTCTTACAAACTATTTTCACCTTACAAACCCACCGCCGCCTCTGGGATGCCCCGCCTCCAGACTTCCGTTGCCAGCAAAGCACCCGTTTTTGTGCTGCTGGGATTCCGCTGAGGCTCCCCTCTATGGGAAACCCCACCTCCGGACTTCCATGTTTTTGTGATGCTGCAGGGGAATCCCAGCAGGGGAATCCCAGCAGGGGAATCCCAGCAGCGCAAAAACAGGTGCTTCGCAGGCAATGGAAGTCTGGAGGTGGGGTTTCCCATGGTGGGGAGCCTCAGGGAAATCCCAGCAGCGCAAAAATGGGCGTTTCGGCTGGCAAAAGGGGTGAATTTTGGGCTTGGACGCATTAATCACTTTTCCATTGATTCCTATGGGAAACATTGTTTCGTTTTACAAACTTTTCACCTTAAGAACCTCGTCCTGGAACCAATTAAGTTCGTAAGACAACGTATCACTGTATTTCCTTACGTGTGTGTCATTACCCTAACTAGGTAACATCATAAGCTGTGGTGGCACAGTGGTTAGAGTGCAGTACTGCAGGCTACGTCTGCTGACTGCCGATGCAATTTGGCAGTTTGAATCTCACCGGGCTCAAGGTTGACTCAGCCTTCCAGGGTCAGTAAAATGAAGACCCAAAGAGTTGGGGTCAATAGGCGGATTCTGTAAACCACTTAAAGGAGGCTATAAAGCACTGTGAAGTGGTATGTAAGTGTACGTGCTAATATTATCTGTGCTAGCACTAGGGGTCTTGTATTGATGTTGGGCACCTATTCCTGACCAGACTTTGGATTTTGAAACACTCTTCTGAAGGTTATTTCAATTGCTTTGATCACTGCTTGCCCTCTGTACTGTCATACCATCTAGTTGAAACAGGCCTAAGTGCTAAAGCCCACTGCAACAATATCACCAAAAAGGCTTCTAGAGTTGTTAACCTGATCCTATGTAGCTTCTGCTCCGGCAATCTCACACTACTCACAAGAGCCTACAAAACGTTTGCCAGACCCATCCTTGAATACAGCTCATCTGTCTGGAACCCATACCACATCTCGGACATCAACACCCTTGAAAACATCCAAAGATATTTCACCAGAAGAGCCCTTCACTCCTCCACTCGAAACAGAATGCCCTACGAAAATAGACTAACAATCCTGGCTCTAGAAAGCTTAGAACTATGGCACCTAAAACACGATTTAAGTATTGCCCACAAGATCATATGCTGCAACGTCCTACCGGTCAATGACTACTTCAGCTTCAATCGCAACAACACAAGAGCACGCAACAGATTCAAACTTAATATTAACCGCTCCAAACTTGACTGTAAAAAATATGATTTAGCAATCGAGTTGTCGAAGTGTGGAACTCATTACCGGACTCAGTAGTGTCAACCCCTAACCCCCAACATTTCTCCCTTAGACTATCCACGATTGACCTCTCCAGGTTCCTAAGAGGTCAGTAAGGGGTGTACATAAGTGCACTAGTGTGCCTTTCATCCCCTGTCCAATTGTCTTTCCTTTATCTCATATATCATATATATTTTCTTCCTTCCATATATCTTCTCTATTTTTATATATTATCTTTATATATATTACAGTACTTCATGTCTATTCTCTTCCATATGTATTGTGTATTGGACAAATGAATTAAAAAAAAATAAGTTTCCCAGATCCCAAGGTCAAATTTGCAGCAGATACTATGGTTCTTGGATATGATGGAGAGTGTTAATGAAGAAATGACACCTATGGATTGTGAATGCCCATCCGGGCTCCAAGGTTTTGTTTGCAGAGTTAATCTTGGAATAACACTGGTCAATACAACAAAAATCATCGGCAAAGATAATGTGTCTGTTTTATGGAGTTTGACGTGCTGATTTCAAAAATATGCTTAGGTTTGCTCTATCACGTAAAGTGCCTGATATAGAAGCATTTTTGTTATTATGTTATTTCTAATGTGTAGATTACTATTTACTTAATGTCGCCAGTATATTTCTTAGACCTTATAATAATGATGCTGCACCGTGGAAATTATACCTGCTACACAAAAACTATATATACATTTTTGAAATCAGAACAAAAAAAATGATGCAGAAAAGTACGAGGTCAACTGCGATGATTACAAAAAATATTTTTTTGTAGACTTGTGTAATCATGGAGTAAAACACCATGTTCTCCAAACAAATAAACTAGGAGAAATAACAATAATAATTAGATTTAAGATCATTGATTGCTGTGTGAAGATCTTGGATCTCCTGTTACACCAGGAATCCAATCTTGGCAACTTTTAAGACCTGTGGACTTCAACTTTCAGAATTCCCCAACCAGCAAGGTTGACTGAGGAATTCTGGGAGTTGAAGTCCACAGGTGTTAAATTTCCTTAGGTTGGAAATCCTTGGATAAATAAAGCCCTAGATCAGCAGGTTGTGTGAGCCTCTCCATAACAATACAGTGATCTCTCGAGTATCGCGAGGGTTCCGTTCCAAGACCCCTCGCGATAATCGATTTTTCGCGATGTAGGGTTGCGGAAGTAAAAACACCATCTGCGCATGCGCGCCCTTTTTTTCATGGCCGCACATGTGCAGATGGTGGAGTTTGCGTGGGTGGCGGGCGGCGCCCAGGGAAGGTTCCTTCGGCCGCCCAGCAGCTGATCTGCTCCGCAGCGCGGCAGCAGCGAGGAGCCGAAGATGGGGTTTCCCCGTTGCCCAGGCAATGGGGAAACCCCATCTTCGGCTCCTCGCTGCTGCCGCGCTGCGGAGCAGATCAGCTGCTGGGCGGCCGAAGGAACCTTCCCTGGGTCTTCCCGCCGCCCAGGCAAAGGGGAAACCCCAAGATCGCTTGCCGCTTGCCCATCACCCGCCCGCCCGGCCGCTCGCTTGCCGCTTGCCCGTTCACCCGCCCGCCCGGCTGCTCGCTTGCCGCTTGCCCGTTCACCCGCCTGCCCGGCTGCTCGCTTGCCGCTCGAGAGCAAGAGGGGGAGAGATAGAGAGAGAGGAGGAAAGAAAGAGATGAGAGGGAGGAAGAGAGTGTGAGAGAGGAAGAAGCAAGATAGAGAAAGAGAGAGAGAAAGAAAGATGAGAAAGGAAAGGAGTGACGTCATCGGGTGGAAAAATCGCGATATAGCGTTTCGCGAAGATTGAGATCGCGAAAATCGAGGGATCACTGTACTTCCTTTTGGAAACTCCTGTGGCTGAGCTCAGGGAGGGGAAAAAACATATATAAACGATTGCCACCAGATGGAGGTAGAACCTTGCAAATATATGAAGCTGCTGCCCTGGACACTGCAACAGCAAACAGCCTCATACAGCTCAAAGTTACTGCGAATTTGGCAGGAATGTAACTGATTATTTGGTTTTTTAAAAGAAAGAAAGAAAGAAAGAAAGAAAGAAAGAAAGAAAGAAAGAAAGAAAGAAAGAAAGAAAGAAAGAAAGAAAGAAAGAAAGAAAGAAAGAAAGGAAGGAAGAACAAAATTGCTCCTGTGTCTATCATTTAAACCTCAAAAAAATTTTGCAAACAAACACATCTTCCATCAAGAGAATTCAGGCATCTTGGCCTCCCAAAAATTAGTGGTGGGATTCAAAGCAGGGATCTCCAACTTGTCAACCTTAAGACTGTTGACTACAACTCCCAGAATTCCATAGCCAGCATGGTTGGCTAGGGAATTCTGGGAGTTCAAGTCCACAGTCTTAAAGATGCCAAGTTTGGGGATCCCTGATTTACAGGTTGGGGTGGTAATGATATGGAAAAGATAGAAATTTGCCTTCCATGTACTTCCCACTCCAGATCCCAGATTTAACCATCTCCAAAAATTCCTGATGCGAGAGTCGGGGCACAGGGGCCAAAAACATTATTTTATCTATCATCTATCTTCTACATCTATCTTCCATTTATCATAGAAACATAGAAACATAGAAGTCTGACGGCAGAAAAAGACCTCATGGTCCATCTAGTCTGCCCTTATACTATTTTCTGTATTTTATCTTAGGATGGATATATGTTTATCCCAGGCATGTTTAAATTCAGTTACTGTGGATTTATCTACCACATCTGCTGGAAGTTTGTTCCAAGGATCTACTACTCTTTCAGTAAAATAATATTTTCTCATGTTGCTTTTGATCTTTCCCCCAACTAACTTCAGATTGTGTCCCCTTGTTCTTGTGTTCACTTTCCTATTAAAAACACTTCCCTCCTGGACCTTATTTAACCCTTTAATATATTTAAATGTTTCGATCATGTCCCCCCTTTTCCTTCTGTCCTCCAGACTATAC